>NC_079147.1:264176474-264478529 GCF_945859685.1 Eupeodes corollae | reverse complement strand
CAATTAATGAAGTATCTTATAAATGTATCTCCAAAATATATTGTACTATTTACTTTCTTTATGTATTTAGATAAACCATAAACCAAAGCCATAAACCCAATAAGACAAGAATATAGGAGTTTTTATCTCCACAGTAATTACTTTGTTGATAAATGTATTGTTTGCTAAAGATCAAAGTTTGTTTTTAATTTCTTTGTATTTCAAATCTTATTTATAGCTTTTTGTAAGGGAATATAATTTATAAAAATACCTTAATAATTCATTATCTTTGCTTAACTGATGATTATATTATGACGTTAACACATTAGGTACATAAAATAGATATCTGCTGCAAAATCGTTTAAGTTTTTGTTCGACTTAAAAAAATAAAGAAAACTTTTCAACAGTTAAATAAACATTTAATCGGATTTATTTGAAATCAAACACATTGTATATTTACTTGATCCAGATGTTGTGGTTTTAAAGTATTTATACAGTTTTATCATATTATACATCTGGGATTACAGGGTGTTTGTTTTATTGCAGCAATAACTAATCGTTAAAACTTCTTAGACATTTTTTAACTTACCATATACAAAAGTCGAGGTATTCACTTCCAAAAAATTCCGTCAATGTGAAATTTGGTTTACATACATGCTCCTTAAAAGGTACCTGAAATTTGAGGTTAAGCAACAAATTTAAAGGCAGTAAAATGTTTTTATACAAAAATTACTCGAACACTTTAGGCTGTGGGTACACAAGTATCGGATTTTCCAATAAGGAGATTAAATTCGAATAGCCCGATATTTCGGAAGCATGTCACTTTTAAAGCTGTTTTCTTTTTTTAATTTGTCATTTAAAGATAGATAGATAGATATTTTATTGGCAAAGAAAAAGTTACATTGTTTACAATATTTTTAAGTCATTGCACAGCACAGAGATATGATATCAATTTGTATCTTACTACTGAAAATAATAATTATGTTTTAAACAGCATGTCTATGTCTTAATATTTATAAGTTTGAAGGAAAACATTGCAAAGAAAAAACCTTCATTCGAATTTTGTTTATAATTATATCACAGATATGTTATGCTTAAATTTAATAGGAACTAATTTCGGAATAAATATATAAATAAATAAATAAATAGGCAAACAAATAAGTTAATAAATACACGAATGAATTAATAAATGAGTAAATAAGTAAATAAGTAAATAAATAAATAAATAAATAAATAAATAAATAAATAAATAAATAAATAAATAAATAAATAAATAAATAAATACAAAAATAAAGAAGTAAAAATCAAACAAATAAATAAACAAATAAAGACACAAATAAATAAATAAATATAAACATATATAAATTAGTAAAGGAGAAAAAATGTTTAAATAAATAAGTAGATAGTAGAATGAATACATAATAAGATACATTAATTAATAAATAAACAAAAAAAAAATACTTATAATGATGCATAAATTAACAGTATAAAAATATAAATAATACACAAGATAATAAATAATACATAAATAACAATTAATACAAGAATAAAAAAAAAGAAAAAAAAAATATGTTTGACAATTTATTAAATCAAGTTTCTAATCAGAGAGTTTTCACTTAATACACATTTTCTGGAAAATTTTTGATTGAGAATTTCAATTTTCTTGTCTATTTTTAACACGTTCGTTGTCTCTATGTGTAAGGCTTGGGTTGAATAATGCCAGGGTAGCTTCAGCATCATTTTTAAAATTTTGTTTTGGAGAATTTGCAATTTTTTAATATGCATTAGAGCACAATTACCCCATACGGGCGATCCATATAACAGTATTGCTTGAAAAACGACTTTAAAAATAATAAGTTTATTGTGTTTGCTAAGTAATGACCTTCGGTTAATAAGCGGATATAACATTTTTATTCCGACATTTATTTTATTTGCTGTCATTTCTGTGTGTTTCTTGAAGGTCAACTTCTTATCTAAGTAAATACCTAAATACTTGACAGAGCTGACCCACGGTATATCACAGTTATTTAAGTTTATATTACGACTGGGTAAAAAACAATCCTTTCTTTTTCTGGTGAAAAAGATAGCTTGGCTTTTCCCAGCATTGATTTTAATTTTCCAGTGTTTGTAATACTCGAAAATAATTGCTAAATCAGTCTGAATATTGTTAATTATATTATCAGGATGTTCATCGGATGAGAATATAGCAATGTCATCTGCATACATACCGAATTCACAATTTTGCAAAACTGGAAAATCTGAGATAAAAATATTGAACAACGTAGGAGATAACACTGATCCTTGAGGAACGCCAGCAGGAATAGTTTTTGAGATTGAATTTTGTCCATTAAGTGAAACTATGAATGTTCTTTCACTTAAAAAACTTTGTATAAGTTTTATTAAAAAAGTTGGACATTCATTTATAATAAGTTTATAAATAAGTGCATTGTGCCAAACAGTGTCAAACGCTTTTTCAACATCTAGCAAAACTAATCCTGTTGATTTTTTTTCTCTAAATTTTTCTTTTACGTGTCTACATATTCTTAAGACCTGGTGTGATGTGTTATGCTCTTTCCGGAATCCAAATTGTTGTATTGGTATGATATTCTTTTCATTTAAAAACAATTCTAATTTGCAGCGAATTAATTTTTCGAAAATCTTACTAATGCTACTCAGTAGGCTTATTGGCCTATAACTAAGTGGATCACTTCGAGGTTTTCCAGATTTTAATATTGGAACAACTTTTGCCATCTTCCATTTAAGTGGAAAATATTGAATTTTAAAGCAGGCATTTATTAAAGAAGTTAAATAAGCAAAACCACTCATTGGAAGTTCTTTAAGGAATTGGTTTTGAATACCATCCATTCCAGGAGATTTTTTATTTTTAAGATCACATATCAAATATTCAATGTCTTCAACAGAAATTAATTCTTCTGCAGATAAGCTTATAGAAGTTCCATTGAATTCAATTACTGACGTATCTACAAGGTTGGTTAAAACAGGATCGTGGTAGAAGTTAATGGTAGTATCATGATTGCTAGCAAAAGTATTTGCAAGTGTATTTGCTTTGTCTTTGTTAGAAGTATGAATTGTCCCTAATGATTCAAGTGGTGGTATTTGAGTATTTTTCTTCTTAATTATTTTATGTATGTTCCAAAAAGGTTTAGAGCTAGGATGTAAGGAACTAAGTTTTTTGTTCCATTCTATGTTCCTGAATTTTGATATCGATTCTGTTATTAATATGTTGAGATGGTTCATTTCTTGAAAATCGTGCTGCTGTCGATATCTTTGCCATTTCCTTCTAAACATATTTCTTATTTTAATAAGATTTAAAATGGTACGAGGAAGAATAACAGCTCGTTTATTAATTGTTTTCTGAGGAACAGATACATTAATACTATCACGGATACTTTTTTCAAAATAATCAACATAGACATCAATATCTTCACAACATTCAACACATTCAATACTATTTAAAGTTGGACGCAATTTTGAATTTAATTGGGAACGATATAAGTGCCAATTGGCGTTCTTAAAATCTAAATATTGCACATTTAATAAATTTGGACTAAGGGTAGTATCACAGCAGACAGGAAGATGATCCGAACTAAGTGCATTTGCAGTAATAGGGTTCGTAAAGCAATGCGGAATATTAGAAATAAAAAAATCTATTGTAGATGGAGAAGCTCTACGACGGGCCGGTATATAAGTTGGAGCGTTTGGAAACATTAGTGTGATAGGGTATCTCATAGTGAAATCCAACAGATCGTTACCAAATGAATTTGCCCGAAGACAACCCCATTGTCGGTGTTTACAATTAAAGTCACCGCCTATTATAAACTGGTCATTACTTATTAGTTTTTTCAAGTCGTTTATAAAGCATCGCCTTTTAGTTTTTGTATTATTGGATCTGCCACCGGGAAAATATATTGAATACATTTTGAGCTTATTGGAGTTTTGCAAAATCAATTCGACTCCAATGGCTTCAATGACATTAGTATTAATTTTTGGCAATAAAATATGTTTTATTTCTTTTTTGAGGAGGATGGCAACACCGCCACCTAAACTCTCTCTATCTAATCTATGACATACAAAATTACTATTTGAAAAACTGACACCAACATCAAGCCAAGTTTCACACAAAAGACAAATATCAACATTAGCATTTAAGAGAAAATTAAAGAACTCAGTACATTTATTACGAATGCCACGGGCATTCCAACATACGATTTTCATATTCTGTAAATTACTTGCCATTATGAGAGTATAAATATTTTGTTGCTAGCTGTGCAATGACATGAAATTGTTCTAACTTGGATTTACATTGACCAAGCTTAGTAATCATCTCCATTGTAAGAGAAGCAATCTCTTCTTGAGAAAAGAGATCGTTCTCTTGTGAATTAGTGTTGCTCATCAAAACAGGGTTCGTCAAATTCGTTGACTGTTGTTGTTGTTGAGGTAGCTGAAGCTGCTGATGTTGTTGTGTAGAACGTGGTGTCATCTTCCAATGGTTTGTAGGTGGAGGGAGCGAGGGAAAATCATGCATATTCCCAATCCCAATATCGACTTGCTTGTTTGCGTTATGCGCTTGCTGCCGTGGAGCATGTAAATTGCGTTTAGTTGCTCTGGGAGCTCTCTCTTTCATTTGGATATACTTTATTCGGCTATCACATGTTTGATCAGTGGAGCGATGGTTCTGCTGGCAATTTGCACATTTGGGAAAAGAACCATCGGCCACAGTGCACTCTGAAGTCTTGTGGGGACCGGAACAATTAGCACAACTCGATTTAACGTTGCAATGTCTCTCACCATGGCCAAACATTTGACAATTATGACACTGGGTTATTTTATTTTTAAAATGCTTTTGAAATTCCCAACGAACATGGGTACGAAAAATAGTTTTTATATTGTTTCTTAACTGGGCAATTCGGGCCGAACCATTTTCTAAATAAACAATATAGAAAGTATCAACAAATGTTTCATGATTTTTGGTTATCATTTTTACATCTTTGCACTTAAGACCCAGTGATATTAACTCAGTTTTAAGAGTATTTGTGTCAATTGAGTCCAAACCGAACAAAATAACTTTAAATGACCTTTCATTGCGAAGGTCATGTGAGAAAAATTCACAATTTTTATCTTTTAATGATTTTAACACCTTGTTATATGTGTCTAAGGAATCACAAAACACTTTGATGCCAATTGAAATTTTTTGGATTGAGTAGTCTGATAAATTAAGTTCTTTCATCAACGTATGAATATAAACACTAGTTTTTTTTAGCACTTTTATTGGAGGTATCGATTGTTTTTTCTTAGATGTCGGTGCCTGGGTGTTAATAGAAGGCTGATCTATTTCATCATCGATTGAAAGAATTTCAAATGGATTGATGTTATCCATTATGGATGTTTTAGTAGGATTTGATCTCTTGGATTTATAAACCGAGGATTCAAGATCCTCTTCGCCGCGGGAGCGCTTTCGTTGAATTTTGATAGTTTTAACTATAATTCAATTGTATAGATAGGTACAGAATCGCACGACTGTCACGGACACTAGCACGACTAGGAATGATTGTCATTTAAAAAAATACAATTTAACAATAAATTGAAATTGTTTGAATTGATCACAAAATTGTAACAATCTTACAGTCACAATTCGGGATCTAGTAATTAAAAACCTTTAGACTTTTTTTTAAGTAATACTTAAAATATATGATCGATGTCAATGCTTATTTATGAATTAAGAATCAATTTCAAGAATTTGTAAAGTTGTCGAGGACATACAATTCCAAATGTGTAAATTGTTGATGGAAAATCACATAGAAAAGATATATTGTTGCAATCGTAGCCATAGGCCATATGGCAAATATCGTTTTCTATTGTTATTAAAATAAACACTCATTGATTTCTCTTAAAAAATACTTCTTTACTAAAATATACAAATTAAACATTTTATTAGAGCACCCTATAGACTTAGAAACTTTCTTCGATACATTGGTATGTTCGTAGGTTCGGGATACCTTTTTTCGTCAGCCATATCTCAGAAACATGAGCATAGATATCTACTTTAATTGAATTTGGTTTAATAGATAATATCATTTAAACATTTAAAAATTAAAAGATACTCACAAAATAAAAAAGTACCATTTAAATTGTTCTTATAAATTAAAAACAATAACAAAAATATTTGTCACCTCGAATATTTGGCGAACAAAAAATTACATATTCTCTAAAATAATTTATAGCATTAATGAATAACGTTTTTGACATCTGGTCAAATTTGGAGAAAAATCGAAGTGACTAAAAACCTTCAAAAAAAAACTACTGCCTACTAACAACAAAAACCTAAAGACTCTTGAATTTTATGCGTAGTTCTATGTCTCAAATAGTAATGGCCTTAGTCTTAAAGCTCTCGAAAGTGCGTATAAAGAAATAAGGGCAAGTAAATTTCTGCAATCTAAAAAACTGGAAAGAATGTCGCGTATAAACGCAGATTTTGCATACCTAGTAATAAACTTTTTTACTGATACGAATGATGAATTGTATTAACACTACCGAAGAATTTTCTTGAAGCAAAGCGCGAGAAGTTCCTTTTAACACTTTCAATCTTCTTATATCACATTGTTGTTAGGTTCCATACAACACAAGCATATTGCAACAAAGGCCTAACAATACTAGAGAAAAAGGGATTTCAGGGTATCTACGGAATTTCTTCTTAAAAATCCATTAAGTTTGGAAATAATGAAATTAATATAAAGTTTAAATGCAAGTTTTTCGTTAAAGATGACACAAAGATTCTGAACTCTATGAACGATTTTAAGTTCAACATCTTTCAAAGAATATAATGGAACTATATGATATAAATACCTATTAGAGGACATTGACTCAAATTTATGTATACATAATTAATTTAAGATCATTTAGGTTACAGCACTTACAAAATTCATCTAGGTCATTTTGGAAGAGTAGGCAATCATTGAAATTAGAAATAACAGCCAAAAACTTAAATGCATTTGCGAATAAGCGACATTTTCAGAATTTTGGACACATAGTTATATAGTTAATTTCGTACTCTCTTCAAAAGTGAGAGAAGACTGACTACAGAAATGATCCTGTGAAGTATAGTCTTATACCCGTAGCATGATGGTTAGTGCGTTGGACCGTCATGCCAGAGGTCTTGGGTTCGATTCCTGCCTATGCCATCTAAAGTTTCTTTGGCGTGTTCTGCCTCTTGCGAGGAATTGACAAATTTTCCAAGAGTAATTCTTGTCATGAAAAGTGCTTTCTCAAAATTAGCCGTTCGGATTCGGATCAAAACTGTAGGTAGCCCCATTAAGAAAGATAGGATTACCTAGTTGGCTCCCTTCAGGAACACCAGAGGTAACTTGGATCCGTTTTGAACAAATGTGGTCAACAATTTTAAATTAGTTACGACCAAATAAAATATGAACTAAACCACTTCAACAATAACCCCCTAATTCAATGTTCCTTAAGACGAATTTCAAGTTCACCCCACTAAAAGCTTTCGTAAATTCCTATGAATTTGTTTTTTATCTTCTTAAGAATTTATACAGATGTTCGAAAATTCAACTTAGTTTGAGACAGTAGATTGATAGACAATCTGACTTCTTTGGAATGATATAAAAATTAAAAGTAGGCCTATAATTTTATACCTTATCTTTTTTTCTCGAATTTTTATCCAAGTGTTACTACCAACATTTTCCACTCTCCTAAGAAAATTCTAGAAGACAAAGATTGACTGAAAAGCTCTGTCAATGGAACACAAAATATTTCAGCAGAATGACACAAAACTATGGAAATGAAGCCTAAAATATCAGAATTATGAAAGGGTTCTAATTTATTCAACAGTTTTAGTGAATTAGCAATATGAACTTTCAATGCTGAATAATCAAGGACTGATGGAAATGATTAAGGATACTCATCATTTACTTCACTAGTGCGGACACAATTACTCATATATAAAGCTTGAAAGTAATCAACAAACATATTAGTGATTTCTTAGGTCACAAGAAAATCTCTGAATTAAGTGCATTGTCGCAGGAAAACATACACTCTTTTAAGTTATTATAATTCCAAAACAAATTTGCATTAAATTTCAATTTCGATTCAATTGATTAAACATCATTAGAAGAAAGTAACTTAGATACAAAACTCCTTAAACGACAGGAGATCACATAATCATTCATACAATATGGTTTTAAAATCGTTTATACGTAAGGCGGTAGCTCTACCACTTTGGACTAGAAATTGACCTTTTTTGAACTAAAATAAAAAACTATTTAATACTCCATTAACAATACTTTTGAATTTAAATCTAGCACATTGTTTTTAAATTGGGAGATCCAATTTATAAAATTTAACTTAGATTTCAATAAATCTAACTTATTAGGGTTGAATTTATGAAATAAAGAATTGGAGTTCTTGTAACAATTGTTATCATTTCATGAACGGATTTTGGAAGAAGTCGAAGTAACTCAAAAGCATTAGCATTCAAATTTTCAGAAACGAAAAATATATTCAATATTCTATTCAAAGAATTTACAACATTATTTATTTCATTTAGGCTTAAAGAAAACAAAGATCCAACTAATAAAATTAAAAAAATAAAGAACTTTGTAGAAATTGATTTTTGACTCGAATATCTTGACCATATTTAATGATATTTACCTTAAATTAATTTTAACATTTCTTAAATGTTAAGAAAAAAACCAATTGACAGTTAAGAAAAAAAGTATCTACAAAAACAACTATGCAAATTTGGTAAAAAAAAACAATTAAAAAGCTTATAAAATATTCAATCGGATCACAATAAACAAAAAGAAAGTTATTTATAACTCTTTTATAAATCTCAATCATTTCTTAGGCATGGGTTACTTTGAATGTCGAAATCGAAGTTTTTAAGGAATTGTAAATTTTCTCACAAGGCGCATAACTTATTAAATGTCAAAAAGTGTGACGTTATATCCTTGAGAACTAACTCTACGAATTATATACCTAACCTACTTTGTTATCCAAGTACACATATTTGGGGTATTTTATTTCAGTTCATTTCTATAAAAAAGCCATTTGCTTATTTTAAATAAATAATAATGTTCTTTGTTCTAAATGACACACTTTATACATATTTCTTGAAGGATTTCTTAATATTAATTATGCACCCTGTTAATTAATATACACTTAAGTCAACTTAAAAAATATTAAAAATAGCATAACTTAACAAAAAATTGCAATAAAAATTAAAATCACTGTTTATTTAACATCTTATCATTTGTAGAGAAATTCACTTGACTAATTGTTAAAATATCATTTGTTTTAAATACATTTTTCTTTATATTGAAGTGACTAGGTTATTAATTAATTCTTATATTTGTTTGTATCTTTTTAGTTCTGGCAGACGCAAGCTTGGTTCAAATGCCTTAGCTAGGTAAGTAATTTGAGACTTTATTGCGGTAATTTCTTTTTTTCTTAAGTTCAACTTCCTATGACTTTTTTTTTTAATTTATAAATATCTATAGCTGCCATATTTGTTTATAAAAATAACTGTTTGGTCTTAATTAACTATTCTTGTAACGTTCTTATGCAATAAGCTACGTACCAACATATTTATCTATGAATATGCGAGGTAGGCAAGATAGAAAATGATGAGTGCGTAAAGAAATCGAAAAGAAAAACAAATAAACAGAAATCAATATAAACAAAATCAAAAACAAATTGTGATGTGTAAATGTTACGAGGTACGGTTGAATAAATTGGTTGCAGATTAATGAACTGCACTTTACACTGCACTACACATCAAAAGCGAAACATTTCGCAGGTATTACAATATTATTCGTATTTATTCAGTCAGAGACGCTTTGTGTAATGCGTTAAAGCCATCACTATAGTTTGGATATAGTTTTCAACATATTGATTTACCTGTAACATACATATTAAATAAAATCCACATAATTCTTATAGTTTCCTTGAATTGAGGAGTGTATGCAGAGGTGGATTGCAATTTAAATGAATAATTAATTGAACAAACATAAAACAATTATAAAATATACTTAGGCTAGGTAAAAGGTGTTTTTTAAGAGGTATATAACTTTAAGTTGATAACACTATTTTAAGTGGCAGCCATTTTGTCAGTTGACTCTTTGGTTTAGCGATGAAGCTCACTTTTTGAATTAATACGTGAATAAACAAACCTGCAGTAGTTGCAGTGATGACAATCCACAAAAATTTACTGTTTGGTGTCCTGGTGTCCATTATGATTTGATGACAAAATTGGTCTTTACTTCTTTAAATCCTCAATATAGAAGCAGATTTCCTTCAGACTTTCTGATATAAGCAGCTGCCACTAGCTGATAGCTCCATATTCATTAATAAAGGGTGATTTTTTTGAGGTTAGGATTTTCATGCATTAGTATTTGACAGATCACGCGGGATTTCAGACATGGTGTCAAAGAGAAAGATGCTCAGTATGCTTTGACATTTCATCATGAATAGACTTACTAACGAGCAACGCTTGCAAATCATTGAATTTTATTACCAAAATCAGTGTTCGGTTCGAAATGTGTTTATCGACAAATTTTGTTCAGCGATAAGGCTCATTTCTGGTTGAATGGCTACGTAAATAAGCAAAATTGCCGCATTTGGAGTGAAGAGCAACCAGAAGCCGTTCAAGAACTGCCCATGCATCCCGAAAAATGCACTGTTTGGTGTGGTTTGTACGCTGGTGGAATCATTGGACCGTATTTTTTCAAAGATGCTGTTGGACGCAACGTTACGGTGAATGGCGATCGCTATCGTTCAATACTAACAAACTTTTTGTTGCCAAAAATGGAAGAACTGAACTTGGTTAACATTTGGTTTCAACAAGATGGCGCTACATGCCACACAGCTCGCGATTCTATGGCCATTTTGAAGGAAAACTTCGGAGAACAATTCATCTCAAGGAATGGACCGGTAAGTTGGCCACCAAGATCATGCGATTTGACGCCTTTAGACTATTTTTTGTGGGGCTACGTCAAGTCTAAAGTCTACACAAATAAGCCAGCAACTATTCCAGCTTTGGAAGACAACATTTCCGAAGAAATTCGGGCTATTCAGGCCGAAATGCTCGAAAAAGTTACCCAAAATTGGACTTTCCGAATGGACCACCTAAGACGCAGCCGCGGTCAACATTTAAATGAAATTATCTTCAAAAAATAAATGTCATGGACCAATCTAACGTTTCAAATAAAGAATCGATGAGATTTTGCAAATCTTATGCGTTTTTTTTTTTAAAGTTCTCAAGCTCTTAAAAAATCACCGTTTAGATATGCAGCATTAAATTCTATTTCTGCCGTTCAATATGAGCACTGATGAACTCACGAAAATTGGTACAACACTGAACCAATCCAGCATACACTCAACCATAGGCACCTCATGCTGTGAATTAAAATGCATCATTGGTAACAAGACAACCCAAGAAACCAACGAAATATGGAAATGCTTTGAAACCCCTGTGTCACGGCAAGACGAATAAAGGTCAAATTAGACAAGAGAAAACCCTATTCGATTATGCATATAGACAAAAAATCTGAAACCTTCTGAAAAATGCGGCTTACTAGATAGATAAATTCTTTATTTTAAAAAAAGATTTTACAATATAATCTCCTAAGAATAAGGACATGGCATTGACTGCGCCGTCTGCCTGAATTGACATTTCATACTTACTTACTTACTTACTTAAGGTGGCGCTACAGTCCTGTGTGAACTAGGGTCTCACCCAAAAAACTTCTCAATCTAGCTCGGTCCCTAGCTAGATGTCTCCAGTTTCGCGCTCCAAGTTGGGTGAGGTCACCTTCCACTTGTGCGCGCCACCTGATCCGCGGTCTTCCTCTACTGCGCTGTCCTGTGGGTGTGGATTCGAAGACTTTCCGGGCCGGAGCATTGGTTTCCATGCGCTCTACGTGACCCAGCCATCTTAGTCGTTAGACTTTTACTCTTCTTGCTAAGTCTACGTCGCTGTACAGCCCGTACAGTTCGTCGTTCCATCTTCTCCTCCACTCCCCTTCGATGCATACGGGACCGTAGATCACACGAAGAACTGTTCTCTCGATTGACTAAAGGTGCTTTTATCCGCTTTTGTCATATTCCATGCTTTCTGCACCGACGGGGCAGGGCAGGGATGCTAATGGTTTTATATAGCGACACTTTGGTCCCTCGAGAGAGGACTTTACCACCATTGCTTTGTTAGCCAAAGAAACAGCGATTAGCAAGCGTTATTCTGCGTTTGATCTTAGCGCTGGTGTTGTTTTCTGCGTTTGCAGCGGTGCCTAGGTAGAATAAGTCTTTAACTGCCCCAAAGTTATGTCTGTCGATGGTGACATTTTGACCGAGACGTCGGTGTTCTAAGTCCTTTCTGCAAGTACTTTGTTTGCCGCCTCTGCCTCATTACTCACAAAAGCCCCATTGACATCACGCTGAGTTCTTCCGATTATGTCAATGTATCAGCATATGCTAGTAATTGGACAGACTTTTGAAAGATAGTGCCTCTAGTGTTGACAATTGAGCTCTGCACTATTCTTTCAAGCACGATATTAAAAAAATCGCAAGACAGCGCATCACCTTGTCTAAAACCTTTATTGAAATCGAAAGGTTCTGTTAAGTTGTTTTCAACCTTTAGCGTGAATTCTCCATGTACATCCTCATAAACGGACGAGTTTGGCAGGGATGCCAAAACTAGACATGGCTCTATACGCTCGTCCCTGTAGATGCTGTCTTATACGGCCTTGAAATCAATGAAAAGATGGTGGGTGTCGATTTGGTGTTTTTGGTTTTTTTTCCAGGATCTGCCATAATGTTGCTGCCCAAAACGTTACAGTCAATAGTGACTGCTGTAGAGCCATGATTACTGACTTTTTCGTCTATCAATAATTGAACAAAAATTATATGTAGAAGATGTGGCTTCAACAAGATTATGACGCAAAATGGCAAACAGCTCTTTAACCGCGTAGTTTATGTTACGACGATAAGGTGGCCTCTAAGATCGCCTCCAATTTAACACTTGCTATTTTTTGTGGGGATATGTGTAGTCACTAGTCGATAAGACCGAAACGATTGGCGTCTTAGAGAACAACATTTAGCGCAAATTGACAAATTAGAGTCCAGATTAGACAACGTCCAAACCAGCCGTGCTGGTATATGACCGAACAGCAATCAATTCTAAATTTTAATTCCAGAAGATTATCTTTTGAACAAAGATGTAGTTTTAATTTCAATTTAATAATGTTTGTTTCATACCACTTCAAAGTTCTTCATCTATAAAAAAATACCCTTTAAATAATGACATTGAGTGGTTAACTTTTGATCTTTCTTAATTTAAGCAAGTCGTGTTTTATGTGAAAGGCTCTGGTTGATAGTTTGTTAAAGGTTATTTAAAGAATGGAATAGTTTTGTTTTGGTATTAAATCGTACGGACGAAAGGAAAGTTCACAGTACCGCTTTTCGAAATAATACTATCCTCAAATTGAATTTGCTATGAATTGCGCCCAGCACTTCTAATTCTCTTTTCACAGTTTGGAAGCTTTGTTGTTAAACGAAACGGCAACAATAACCATCGAAACTTTGCTTTAAGACCATGTAATCATTTTAGAAACATTTCAGAAACAGAAAAACTTTTCTGAAAAGTTTTATATGATCCACTTGACGAAAATTGTTAAAACAAATTAAAAAAAAACTACATTATCAGTGCTACTTATTTAACACTCCATTTTCATGCACCAAACTGGAAACACAATTTTGAAACAAAAAAAAAAAACATTTCAGAAATATTTCTTAAAGCGTCTACACCAAAAAAAAATAGAAACTTTTCATCGGACACTTTTCTGCAAGGTTTCTAAAACATATTTATGGAATGGGAAATATTTCAGAAAGTTTTTTGTAAAAATATTTCCCGAAAGGTTTTTTTGGTGTAGACACACCTTAATGCAACTAAACAAACACAATTAGCAAAATTTCTGTTATTTCTATAAAAATGATTTCGTTCCTACCCTGAACACACTTGAAAAGTTCCACACTATAGCCTGAAACAAATCTAAACACTTGGAAAAACAGAAACAGCTGCAATATCAAATCAGTTCACATTAAAATAACTCATTTTTGGGCTTTATCAACTTCTTATGCGCCAAATCGCATTAATAAAGTCAACATAAAGACAAAACACACATTCTTTATATACTTCCTTGCACTTTTGAAAGACTTCAAACACTTTCCGACGCAGTAAATTAATAATAATTAATTGTTTTTTTTCTATTAAAACTAATTTTATTGGATATGCTTTGTCTTTTTCGATCTTAAGTATATAAAAAAAAACTTAATTAATTGGGTTAAATGATCAATGGCTGATCTATTTTTATTTTTGTTTTTATTTTGTTTTGATGTGTTTATTTTTTTCGTTTTTGTAGAAATGAATTTGTGCAATGATATAGGAAACTACTTTGAAGCGAAACTGAAAATTTGTTGAATATTTCTTAATGTCGTTAATCATAATCATTCATAAATAATCATAAAAGCTCAATCGCTTACAATGAGTTGATAAAAAAAATCTATTGCCTATCTATGTTTTTATAGTATTATGAAACTAAAAGCTTAAAACTAGGACTTTGAAAAAATTAAACTTCATAAATATAATAACCGGACAAATATTTATAAGCACTTGGTACCCATTTTCAAAATTTCACCCGTTTTCTAGTAATTTTCTCTCTCATCTAGTTGCAGACAAGAGCCCGAAAAAATTATTTTATGCGACTGTTTATGACTTAAAGTCTAGACCATGATATCTTCGTCACATTCAAATGAAAACACAGCCCAAAGAGAAAAAAAACGGATACCATGGTAAACCGTCAAACTATTGGCTTTCCGTTAAATTTGAAAGCGTCGTTCAAAAAAGTACTACAGCAAATGTACTGTTTTTTTCCGGTTTGTGCTTTTGCTAAATATTTTTTCGTAAATCGGTTTATTTCTTTACTATTTATGAATATCCGGTGCATTTCCAAGCTATTCAAATGGTGAAGAACTACGCTTTGTGGTTAAAATATTGTAGTCTAGCCTCAAACCACATCAATTTAAAAAAAGTTTGCTGCTCAGTTCACAATAATAAGAATGAAAATAATTCACAATTATTTTTATCTGAGTTTATTTTGTTTTACGCCAGTTATATCGACTTGTACCATCGAAGCTTTTGATTCACGTGAATTGTTCATGAAATTTGACGTCAATATTTTGAAAATAATTTAAATTCAAATTACACTTTACCAGGGTTTTGGTGGCGTTAATTAAAATCTGACTTCAAAATGATATCCATTTCTTTTAAATTTAAAAACCCACTTACATATAGGATTTTTGAGGCTATTTTTATGAAGTAGCTTTTTTTCAATACAATTCGTGATAATTTTCCAAATCCATAATTAATTTCTTCAATATTCTGTAGAAATATTTATTTTATTTCATATACTATCCGAAAAAAAACATTAAAAGTTGTTAGATTTCACCTTTTTTACAAAAATCTAAAAAAAAATGATAAAACATTTTTGCTAAATGGTTTTTAAAAGGAAAAGGCAAAACAGTTCAACAACAATTCGATCAAACCAAGTTTTTGAAATATATTGAAAATATATATATTTTTTTAACTTGAACAAGTAGTTGAAAGTAGAGTTTGGATCAGAAATCAGAAATTAAGTTAAAAACTATTAAAGAATTTAATTCAAGTTTTAAAGACTCTTAACTAATGAGAATTTCAAGAATCCTAGTAAAATACTTACTAGCAAACGCTTTAAATTGTAAATCATCATACAATTTATTATTAAGATACATTTTAAGTTTTAACTTAGGCTCAAAAACACCGTTTTTGGCTGTTCTTAGGATTTTCAAAGAAGTATATTTCAAAAACCTGATGTAATACAAACATTTAAAGACGAGATTCGAATTAAGGAAATCTTAGTCCTTTAAAAAAGTATTGTTTTGTTTGTTTTTGGTTTTTCAATAAGGGCGGGTATATGTTTTGACGTTTGCCGTGTGGCACGTATTGCCCTCCTTCTGGAATCGCATGTGCTCCTCGTCAATAAAGATAATTGTTCTGCCAAAATTGGGATCACCTTCCAAACTATTTGAAGCCCTGTCAGCGAACAAACGGCGTTGTCTATAGTTATGAACTTTAAGCTCCTGGCTCAATTGGATCTTGTACGGGTGTAGGCCAAGACACAGCCCGAAATTGATTAACTCAAAACAAAATGGCCGCCACGGGGTGCCAAAATCTACCCGCGCTAATTTAAAAACCAGTTATTTTGTAGACCAGTGTAAAATTGCACTCAAATTCGATCTAGAAAATTGTAAGAAAATATTAAGTAAAATTTAATTCTATTTAATTTTTTTTATTTGTTTAAAACTTCAAATATATTTTAAATTATCCACCTTTAGTCATCTTTACAGATCGTCGAGTTTTAACTCATCAGGTAGGAGCTCAAACTGTGATACAACTGAAGACATGTACAGCGATGTTAGTCTTGAAGACGTCCAAGATTTAAGTCATAAGGTGAGTTCTTATTTATTTTTTAAAACTTATTTTACCTTCGCCCGAATTAACTGTTTAAAATATTAAATTTTGAAAAATGGGAAAACAATCCAGAATTAATTTTAAATAATCAACAAAGCACATAACTGACAATAAAACAAGTAAGACAATTTGTTTTATTTACAGATATTTTGAAAAAATGCTGTACAAATAAAATAAAATCTGTTTCAGAACCACAAGCTCCTTATTATTTTTCTACTGATAATATTAAATATTTAAAAATATTACGTATATTCTTTTTTTACTTATCTAACGAAATTGAAAATGCATCTTATATTAACACTGATTTTACTTGCATGCTAAAACTTTCTGTTTACAAAGTCTCAACCGTTAGGAACGTGTTATTTTTTTAATATCAGCAATTTCCACTCAGAAAGTCACAGACCTTTTAATCATCAAAAAGTGGCATTTGTTTTTGAAAAAATAAATAAAAACCTAATTTTTCAATCGTCACAACGTTGTTTGATTCAGTAATCTGATAATTCTGATTACACTGAGGTCATTAAAACGTGATTAACGTTGTTGAACTGCACTTTCAAACCTTAACTAAAAAATATGCTGACAAATGCTTAATGTTTACACCTAATCTGAAAAAGCTTCGATTAAATATCATTTCTGTAATTTTAAGCAAAAGATTTACTTGTAAAATTTAAATTCCAAATATATCGTCCTCTCAGAAGCTAAGTTTTTTATGTCAAAATTTAGCAATTTTGGTAAAAAAATACAGAACAAATCTGTCAGCAGTCATTAAAATACATCTTCAAGGCGTGATGGCATAATTTTTGTTTTGCATTTTAGAAACCATCCCTGAACTTTTCATCAGTAAAATGACATTTTCAGTTTCATGTCGGACGTCATTGGGCTGGGCAGGTTCAGGCGACCTAAGGGACTTGAAAGTAAGGCAACTTTCTAGCATCTGATTGGCCTTTTAATTAAGGCAACTTTATTGGAAAATTGAGTAGAAAGTTAGTTACTTCTGTCAAAATGACAGTTGATCATGTTTTTTCATTCAACTGAAAGCTGAACTTTGTTACTCTATAATTTATTTAACTCTGCACAACTACATTTAATGTTTTATTTCAAAGTGTTCGTTGTCAATTTGGAAAAGATATAAGTAATATTTCTTTACAATACTAAATACAAATCGTGATTGATGGACTTGTAGCTTGCCTGAAGAGTGTTTTTGGTAGTTTTTGTGCTATGGTTTGTGAAGTATAGTTGTGAATTTGAAATTCAAGACACTTGAAAAACTAACTAGTTGCCTTGGACAAAATGAAGATACGTTCAAAGAATGAAGTTGACTGAATATGAAGTTTATTATGTTTTCTGAACCTGCCCATTGTGTATTGCTGTGTTGTTTGTTGCAGAAGAAGTCTTAATCTTAAAATGTCTAAACCGAAACGAAAAGGTTATTTTTTTCTTTTTTATTTGTGACCTTTATCTTCAAAAAATACTAATACTAAAATGTAAACTTTTCGTTTTATGTCATTTCTCTTAATTTTTTTTTGACAATTATTTTATTGCTTACAAGTTTTATTTTAGTTAAGTCATTTCGTTGCCTCAGAATTGTTCTGTCGTAAACGCCAAATTTTTAGTTCTGGAAAAAACTTTCCAGAACATCATAAAAAGAAAAACTAGTCGCTGGTATTTTTTAAATTTTTTATATAATATAGCATAGAATATTCTGTAATTAATAATGTCTTAAAAAGATCCAATTAATTATAGTTTTTGAGTTATAGCAATTTTAAGCTAATATCAGTTTGTCGTATACGTCACCAAAGTCAGCGTTTTGTATGTTTTTTTAGTCCATGCACGTACGACAAAGTGAGTCAACGTACCACATCCCAATATCCAATAGAAAGTTTGATCTTTTACAAAATGATAAGGATTAAATTATAAAAATGCAATGATTTTATAGTTGAAAATTCAGTTTTATTTTTTTGTAAACAAATCAACAAAAAAAAAAACAAAAAAATAGGTTAGTAAATAAATTAATATTTTATTGGAATTACTCAAAAAAAATGAAAATTAAATTAGGCAATAAAAATAAATAAAAATATAATTATAAATCTATTATTGTCAATTATTATTATCAAATCACAAATTAATATCATATAATTACAAAAACTAACAACAAAATATTAAGAAATAAATCAAAGAAAGTTAATATGAAATATTTAATTATAAATGAAAGATTTTTGGGTTGGAAATGCATTTTTAGTGCCCCTTTTAAAAATGTTAAGTTCTACAAAGTCAAACTTCAAACCGCTTGTTTTAAAATGTAGTGTAAAAATTACATCTTTGCAATATTTCAAAATTTTTATTTTGCTGAATGGCATAAAATAAAAATTCAGCCGACCGAAATCTTTGGTCTGCATTTGCATGATTTTAGGCTTAACATTTTAGAATTCCATTTTTTTAAGAGTCTCAAAAGTAAAAGCTTGCTAAATATTTAATTTTTTGAGATATTTATCAATGGAGCTATGAATGCAATCTACTTGTTGAATTAGTGAATGATCAGGTTCCGAAACTGTTTGAATTATACATTTGACTTATGTATGTTTATTTGTTAAGCAAAAAATATTAAAGCTGTCGACATCACTTTATTCTTGTTTTGGGGAACGCAAAGAGTCACTCCAAAGAGTTATAATTTCAATAAAAGGATTACCAGAAATAATTTGATTCAATATTATATACATTTCATCTCCAGAGCGAACAATTTTGCCTTTGATTCCAAATAGCATAATATGTTAGTTTGGGTTTTGTGGCAGCAAAAGGGTAGAAGTCATGTTGAAAACTTTAAGTTTTCTCTTGTAGAAAAAAGATGAGCTATTTCCTTTTGGAAGACAAAAAAAATTATGTTAATCAAAACACACTATTGCGTATTTTAGTTCAATGTTTTGTCTATCTAGATCTATCTCTCCTTTCAATGCTGCTTTTTCATTTTTGTCCTTTTCAAAAACTTTAGTTTCTTTCGGTGTTAGAGGAAATTGGAAGTTTTGAGTATAGGCTAATTTTTCTTTTCCGCCGTTGTTCTATTTATAGATCTAAGAAACAAGAGGAAATTTGAAAGCACGTACGACAAAATAAAGTTTAGCAAAAACTAACGGAAAAATGTATGGAAATTTTGTCGTATATCTAAAATATTGGCGTATCCATACAAAAGAACATAAAAAAACTTTGAAAATAAGGATATACGACAAATTTCAAGCTTAGTATCTCAGCAATGGTAAGCAGTAGGAAAATTCTGATAACAGCAATGGAAAGAGCACATTCGAAAACATATAAGTGCATCGTTAGTTTCAAAACGACCGAGTTGTGGCGTTTACGACAAAATAATTCTACGGCGTCACAACGCTTAACATATACAGTTGTGTTCATAAAAATAGCAGTGCTGGTCAAATTTTATTAGATTGTCAATTATTGAAATAACGGAAATTCTTACAAAAAAAAAATACCATGTTACGGTCTTTCGTTTTCATATTAGAGGCTTTTAGCTTGAAGTTATACTTACTTACTTTATAATTAAAAAGTGTTAAAAAATAATTTTTTTTTATTTTTGTTAAGTGAATATTTTACTACATAAAGTTTTAAGTATTTGTAACATACTAGCATATAAAAAATTGATAAATAATAGTTCAAAAATAAACAATGAGACAGTCAAGACACTGCACCGAAGAAATTCGAAAACTTATTAGAAAACTGCGTTTGGAGGCAAAAACGTACCTTAATATTCAAGACATCCCAGGTTTCCCACCAAAAATAGTCAGTAACGCCTTAAAATGGCTAAATTAACCGAAAACACTAGGCCCAAAAAGGATGACTACTGAAAGAACTGACAAAAAAATATTCAGTTAGCAAAACAGAACTCTTTCATAGGCTCTAGGAAAATAAGAAATGGACTTCAATTGTCTGTTAACCCTGTCACAATACGAAGACGTCTTTTATAAGCGAAGTTACCAGCCCAAAGTCTACGCAAGGTACCATTTTTGACGAAACGGCATATGGCCAGGAGAATGGAGTTTGTTAAAGCGTATAAAGGTCGTCGGGAATATGTGACAAGACCCTAAAATGCAGAAATCGATCCATGGTACACTATAAAAACAGTGAAGCATGGTGGAGGAAAAATTATGATATGGACTTGCTTTTAATATTACGGGGTTAGGCCTATTTATCTTATCGGGGGTATAAGGGATGCAACCGACTATGTGAAAATTCTCTAAGCAGGTATGTTACCCTATGCTAAAGACGAAATGCCGTTGGTTTGGGTTTGGGCAATTCATAAAGCAAAATCCATGAATTAGAAAGAGTTGTGGGAAGCAGTGCGTGATTCACGGAACTCAATACCAGTCGAGAGGTGTCAGATTTTAGTGGACTCGATGCCACGTAGATGCGAAGCATCATAAAAAACAATGGTTATGCAACAAAGAACTAATTGTAAGCTATCAATATTTGTACACTTTCATATAACTTATTACAATTTTTCTTACTTTTAACGTAATAGATCTAGTACTTTGTCATGCACTGCTATTTTAATGAACAGCCATATATTTAAAAAACGTTGTTTACTGTGAAAAAGCTAACGGTAAAAAATCGATAATACTTATTTTCTGTTTTTATGATTAAAATATTTTAGTTTGTTATTAGAAATTTAATGAAATATATTAAAACGTTGATATTGAAGGCCTTTTTATTTTATGTAGAGAGCACTGATATTTTTATGAACACAACTGTATAGACCAGTTTTTACTCACCGCTTAAAAATGATATTTAATGTTCTGTTAAGGAAGCTAACGAAATTTAAATAACATAATGTGTATCTTAACCTTAAATGTACACATTTCAAGGACTAAAGTGACAACTTTAGTTATTAAATTATTTTAGAACGCTGTTGTCCAGCAATGTGCAATTGTACACATAGTCAAACTTTTGTATTTGGTCGACTCTCTACATATGAAAACATTCTAAGATTTCAACAGGTTTATGTTTTTTATTGCTTTCTAAGAAATTGTTTTGAAATGTAGTTTTTTCCAAAATGAATATATTCTGTTTTGATGCCTATTCTATTAACGCGAGAACGCTAAAAAAAATTCAAAAATCCAGAAATGAGAATAAATCTAATATCAAGAATTTTGTGGCTTTTTTGACCTAGTTTTTTGGACTTAATTTTCAGGAGTCTATTATTACTATCGCTATCAGTCTGCTTACTCGTAGCAGGTGCAAGAAAATATTGTGATCTTATAGGAATCAACAAAACATAGAAATTGTGGAGAAAAATGTTAGTTAGTTAGTTTAACAAAAGTGTCGCTGCTGCTTTTTTGGGACATTTATATTCTTAAAACTCGTGTTTAAATCTCACTTCTAGAACATCTAAAGCAAATTCACTTCACTTCAAAAAGTACATGTCTTTAATTTTTTGTTTAAATCTTAAAAGTTTTATTTAACAGAAAATAAATTTACGAAGAAACTTAATGCACGACTGGGTCGCTAGAACTTTCTACTAATGTCGTCAAAAAAGCCTGTTTAAAAATATTTCATATTTAAGATTTAGATTAAAAAATGTACATGCAAAGCTTAAACTCCGTTTTATTTCTCAAAAAACCAAGATTAACTTAGTTTTTTTTCGAGAATCATTAGAGCGGGTTTTTTTAAATTAAATTTTATATATACAATTTTTAAATTTTGTCTTTAAAATATTTTTGATGTGCAGTTATTTAGGACTTATAAATATACACTTTACATTTAAATTTCATTTCAAAATGTTCACGCCTTTCTGAGATATGAAGCTTTGTAAAAAAAATATTATTTTTTTAAAAATGAAAAAAAAAATTAAAATGACATTTCTGGAGCAATTCCAAAAAAATAATTTTCTTTTAGAAAGAAGCCGAATCATGTCGGCCCATTTTTGAAAAAAAATAAGAGAATTTTCGATTCTAAACCAAAAAAATGTTCGTATTGAAAACAAACGTCTTAAGCTGATCGGCTGAAAACCTTAATTTCAATCGACACAATGGTTAGGGCTGTAGTAGCCGGGACAGGCAGACAGAAGGTCAAAGTCTGAGGACCCACTTTTTTTTGACTCTTCTACCATCATAATGTCATGTTTGATTCTTAATTTTTTACGAATGCAATACTTGCCATATAGTTCATGTATGTCGCAAGTAAAAATCACTTCAATATTCATTATTTATGTGCATAAAAAAAATAAGATGGAATTGAAGGCTGATGGTTTCAGGAATTTAAAGGCAACTTAATATAAAATTTACGATCTCTTATTCAAGGATCGTCCATTGGCCAAAAGTTGATAAAATTGTGTTAAGTTTTTGGAATAGAGCTGAATTTCCGATTCATATAATGTTCTTTGTTTAGTTCTCAGTTAAAAGTAATACTACAAAGTTGTAGGAAGTAAAATTCTACAAATTTTGTTTTCAAATAAAAAAAAAATAATTAAAAATATAATAACTCAATACCATGTTTTGAATTAGAGGAGATTTCTACAAAAATACAAACAAATTATTTAACAGGGAGGGTCAAGACCATACGACCTCCCCTCCCCTGTAACCGCCATTAGTTAGTTAAATATTGGACTTCTAATGAATACGTTCAGCGCGAAATGGAATTGGGTTTGTTTGATTTAAATATTTGTTTGTTTAAATTTGTGAGAAAAATTGGTAAACAAAAATATTTATTATTTTACCAAGACTTTACAGCGTTATGCATAGAAGAAGCATTGATGCTAGATTACTCGGGTTAAAGTTAAGCCCTTCAGTGAAAACCCATAACAATAAATTTGAAGTTTCGTACGGACAAACTTATCAACAGGATTCAGTTTGACAACCTTTTATTATTTCTGTCAATGTTGTAAAAGGTCATCATTTGTCATTCTAGAGAAGTTAGACAAGCAGATAGACCGATGAGACTAAACATCTACTAAACCTTGAATGATAATTATTTTTTTCTAAAAGTTGCTTTTGTTTCAAATTTATAATCACAGACAATTAAAATTTCCACAAATCCCCCAAAAAGTGTTCTCCTCTCCTTGAAACAGTCAATAAAGATCTATCACTGCAATCAATCTCATTATATTTGCTATAGTTCACTGTCATCAGTAATTTATTCCAAAAGTCCGAAACCAATTTCACTGTATGAACTCTAAAGCTGTACACATTTTTGTTGGTGGCTAATTAAAAGTCTTTACGGCCAATTTTTCGAATTCCCGCAAAGTCAACATTATTTTACTTTAAATTTATTCAAGAGAGTAAAAGTGTTGAATATTCCCACTAAAATATCTATCAATAGAGTTTGTGATGTGCTTTGCAATGCTATACCTGTTTTTTCCATTATATACTCGTTAAGATAGAAGACTCTTGAAGACTTTCCTTCGATATCATGCGACCTTGCGGCAGGTTTCATTCATCTCTGATGGAACGAGACATGCCAAACCGAGATTCCTTATACGTACATATAGTTATGCATCTCTATAGAGGTAGTATATCGGCCTGGCTCGGTGGCTTAGTGGTTTTGGTTCGATGTCAGTTTAACCAATAAAAAACACTCTCCCTTCGTGATGCGATTGGCATTATTGTGGTTAAATTGAATCGTTGATTTCTTGGTCTATGAACTTCATCGGCATCGGCATCAGCTTAGAGTTTCAGTATAATCAATGATGATGGAATGGAATGGAAGTTTATGCCGCTGTGCTATTATTTTTAAATGCAACTTCTGCACACAAGTTATCAAGGTATATCTACGAGTACCAACAACTGCCAATATCCGATATACTTTTGATATAAAGACTTTGGCTTTGAGGTTTAAATGGTTTGTTTTCAATGGTTTTGAGGGGCTTTCTTTTCCATAGCTCAAGGAAGGTTGTACTCGTATTATTGTAGCTTTACTTTAATGTCGGCATATACCTAAGAAACTATAAAAGTTGTAAATCTCTGCAGATTGGCGCGCACAGAGCTCACTGGGTCTTATTTACTTCTTAGACTACTCTAAAGGTATATATGGTAATAATAATTATTGTCAGTTTGTTATGTTGTTGTTATTACTATTTTTGTTGCAATTTAATTGGATTTCTTTTGAGAAATTGTTTTTGATATTGATTGTGATGGTTTTATAGAAGTACGATAGATAAGTTAATACATTTAAATACATAGGTGCAAGGCCAGTATTTAAATGAAGTTAAGCTTAAAAAAGAATTTCGATAAAATTAGCTGTTAGAGACTTTGATTAATTGTTGAATAAACTTCGATGTTTATCAATTTATTTCTTACCGCTTGATTGGAAAACTCCTTTTAAAAATCTACAAATCATTGATTTGAAAGTAATTAATAGTCATACAAGAAGATACATAAATAAAAAGTTTAGTAAAGTTTCTGGGGCTACAAATTTTCCTCCATTTGTTTAAAAAAACATGACATTTTCGGGCGTATTCATAATATTTTTAATACAACAATATTAATGTTCTAAGCCCTTGAAAATAAGCTGTTCCAAACGAGTGTTTTTTAGAAAAAAATCAATTATATTGAATGAAGAAGTCTTTCACAACGCCTCAAGAAAAAATGTCTAAAACTAAAATATATCGGCAGATAATTTCAGTACAACACTGTACGAAAAATAGCGATTGTTTCGTTCAATCCGTTTTTGAAGCGTGTATCGTTCCAATTTTTAACAACTGTGTATATCTGATCCATATTCCTTCGGCATAGAGAGAAGTGGAAGTTGTTTTTATACCTAAAGAAGGAAAATGCTCGCAAGTTAGCCTTAAAGATCTATACATTTTCGACCTATAAGCCTATCATCACTCCGAGTTAAGAATTGATAGATAATAAGGCCAAGTATTGACAAAAGGTTCTGTCTATGTCTCAACATACTTAATGTTAAAGCAAATCGGTGGAAACGGCGTTATACACCTTAATACGCATCACCGAATACTCCACAATTATAGAAAGTTCACTATGAATCCTTTCCTTGACATTGAAGTTGCTTTTAACAATCACAACTCCAGTAACCTCTCTTTACGTACAGGATTCGCTGACTAATAGAATTATTAACTCAAAAATGGTCAACTCTTCTGCTAGAAACTTCGTTAGTACAGGGACACTGCAAGATGGTGTTCTATCCCCTCCCTCTAGATCAAGGTGGTAAATTAAATTCTAACTGGTCTGGATTCCGAGCATTTTAGAGTAAGTGCCTATGAGGATGACGTTGCTATGCTAATAAAGTCAAACGTTCAGCTTTGCACGAAGCCCAATCTGCAGCACCGGATACCCTATTCTACTTAACAACTCCTGATTTACTTGGAAAACAAATAGCTGCAAGCTCTGCTATTCGCCTCAAAGCTTCAACATTGGTCACTTCGTTATTCTTAAATATTTAGAATAAATTTCAAAGCTCACAGGCTACACCATTTTCTACTTCCACAAAACCACTTTTACCTGCTTTCTCTGTACAGATCGCATTTAAACTCAATAATCTGGTGACATAACCGGGCACGGTTAAAATCGAAAGCACGCCATGTGGCTAGGCGTATTCTCAAATCACATTTGCAAAAGCTGTATACGAATCATACATTTTTTAAAATAATTTAAAGAAATGTTTCTCCAAGCTTGTTTTATTGCTGTTATTAGTGATTTTGTGTCTTTAAATTGTTGCCAAGACTTGTAGACTTCACGGACGAGCCATCCGAAACATTCTCAATAATATTTACATAGGTCTGGTGAGTAGGGAGGTCATTAATGGGTCCAAACATTTCACTGAATTTCGGAAAAGCACTTTCAAAAATGATTTTGTATGAATTTACCGTCATTCGTGTTGATGGAAATTCTAGCTCAATAGTTCCAAAATACGATATTGCACCCCAAAGTATAGCACCACCTTCACGGGTATGATGACGCAGCAAAAATAATTTTTCTTTTCGTAGATCATGGTTATAATAATTAAATCCGTTCATCGAATTAAATTTTTGTTCATCCGTGAAAACGACAAACTGCCCTCCTTTTTACAAGACATGTGGCGGCTGCATAATTCAAGCCGATTTTCCTTTCTTTGTGGGTTAAGTGGAGGCTTCTTCTTCAATTTCATGCGCTTGATGTTTGCGGCACTCCTAATCACTCTCTTAACCGTGGAAATACTTGCTGTTGTTCCAGATGAGGTCTTTATTTGAGGAGTTGACTGACAAGAATTAGACAATCAATCTCCTTTTAGCTGGTGCCGTAACTTTTGAGCGTCCTTTCGTATTCTTCCCATAGTTCTCTTTATTTTTCAAAAAATTGCTCACAACATTTTGAGATGTTCCAATTTTGTTCGCAAATAAACGCGCGCTTAAACTTTGTTCTGAGTACCGTTTGATTTTAATTTTTCTTCCGAATTAAGGCGGTGCTCGTCCCATTTTTTCTTAAAATTGTATTTCCAATACGCAAATTCTGAACCAGAACTAACTTTAAAGCAGATGAACCTATTCTATTGACCGATGGGAAATGCTCTTTTTTTAATTTCATTTCAAAATGCGCTTGCAATTTACCGTTAGAACATATTTTAATTTGTCTCTTTCTTGTAAACAGAAAGATAATGAGAGAATACTAGAAAAGAAAAAAAGCTTTTTGCAAAGCTCTATTCTAGAGAAAAAAGGCCTTTTCCCTTGTAAAAGCTGCGAAACTATTCTATTGTCCGGCAGTGTATGTGTGTCCTACTCCATCACGGGCAACCACTTTAACATTACCTAACATATCGTGCCATTTTAAGTAGTAGCGTAGTTCTTACTTGTCAAATGCCATAAGACTAAAGATTTAAAAGTCGCAGCTGCCCAAATTGCTGGAAATATAAAACGAAAAAGAGTGAAATAAAAGTGGTCCCAAAACAGAATCGTGTGGTACTTCTTTAATAATTTAAAATTGACGGAACTGACATGTTGTGTGCTTCCGTCTAAAATGTAATTCAAATGCAACTTTACCCAACAGAAGCTTATGATAAGTTGTAAAAGATTTTGTTTAACTTTTTTTTTAAGGTCGAGATCACTAACAACATTAAGGGGCTCAACATCGACTTTGAGTTCGAAAGATGTTTTCAACAAATTGCACTTAAGAGTTCATCGCTATTTGAATGGTATTGGAAGTGTACTCAAAAAATGTTGCTTTAAAAATATCCAGACCACCCTTTACTGTTGAATTTTCTTTTCATAAAATAATATAAACTTAGACTTTTTGTTTTCAGCATTAGGATGTTGTATAAAGGCTTCGTTTTGCTAAAAAAAAAAGAATAACAATACTTCAACCAATTGCTTTTGTTTTTCTAATTTAAACGTCAACTCTTCTGAACTATTGTTATTATTATTGTCGTTTGTCTTTGTTTGTTGTTTTACCTTTCAGTTTCAACTACGATGGCAAAACCATTTGAATATTAATTTATTATTATTAGAAAAACTGCCGGAATTATCAACTTCCTTGCCATCAAAAAGCGAGTGCACTTGATGCCAACACAGCACAAAACAACACAACACCAAAAACACAGGATGCCGAGTTCATCGAACAATTATTGATGAATTGTTTTGTTTTCATTGCACGTTCTTTAAAGAAGAAAAAAGAAAAACTTCAATATATCTACGTGATGTTTTATGCTGTACTTTTAAACTCTTTTTCCTTTCAATAAATAATATCTCACCTGGCACACGTCATGTACTGTATATTGTACAGTGCGCCATCTCCAGTCTTGTAAAAGTATCTTTTTTGCAGTGATTGCCAAATCACATACAGTGAAAACCTTCTCATTACCCAACAACAACAAGCAACAATAGCACCCATGTCAAGACATCACAAATCAGATGTCCCGCTCAACTAACTATCACTCAACATACCTGCGGCGGCGGCCGGCGGCGGCTGGGGCTGCATCGAGCGGTGGCGGGCAATCCCTCGCAATCAATCGCCCACCGCTGCCACATAAATTTTGTCTAATTAATTTTCTTTGTCTCAGAAGCATAGTATTGTTGGATGAGGACGTGGAGTTAAAAAAGACACTCGATGTGTATCTTTACGGCGCGTCACATAGTTTTTCCATCTTATAACATTCCATGGAAAGTGCTACACTTTGTGATTTATTTTCTTTTCTATGTGAAATAAAAAAAATTAAAATAAAATAACATTAATCACTTAACTTAGAGAAAAATAAGTCGACTTGCTAAAAACCTTAAGGCCCGAACATTATTAAGTGAAATTCACATATGTATCTTGAAGATACATTTGTTTTGTTTTGGTTCGCTTACTGTTGTGGTTTCGTCTGCTAATAAAATGAAAACGAAACCAACTTACGATTTCATCTAAAGAGTGTAGTTGTAGTCGGAGGAGGTTGGAAATTGGAACTGTGGAGGACATACGACTATTCGACGAACATTCGTGAATTGAGGTCTTGAGTCTTGGCGTGGCTCCAACTCCAACAACTCCCACAGCCAGCCACAGTTTTGCGGAAAATCACATTGCATATTTATAATTTGAGTGGGAAAATAAAAATAAAAATATAAATCTCAAATAAACTTGTTTCTCGAGAAAATAAAATTTGGAGAACTAAAAGTATGCATTGGAAACCTTTATCTTTATTATTTTTATTTTGTTGGGGTGTTTTGGGGACATAATGATATATCGAACATTAATCGGTAATTCCTTAAGATCATTGAACGATATGCCAGTGCAGGCAGCTGCGCAGGCAACAGTGCAGGTGTTTGAATGTCATACAACAATTCCCAAAGTGGGAGGCGAACTTGATTTATTTTTATTGCCATAGCAAAAAACTATGGAATTTATCAGACACAATCTTTTCTCATAAATCTCAAATTAAGAAAATTTAGTTTGAATACATGGAATTTGAATTGTTCTTATTATTCTGTAGTGCGTTGGTGCATCTGTTTTAATTATTGAGGTCAGTCTTGTGGGGGAGAGAAAGGGCATTAACTCGTGGCTTTCTTATTAATATAAAGAATTATGATACCTGGCAGAAGAAATTCTTTGATTTATTGATGTTTGAGTGACAAAATACATCTATTTTGTAGACCTTTACATGGGGTATTTAATTTAAAATATTTGACGCCCCCCTTTTTCCATTTTAAACCACATTTGTCGACTAACTTTTAAACTTAATATTTTATATTTCTAAAGATAGTTCCAACAAGAAGCTTAATTTAGAATACCTCGCTATTTGCCCAGCTATCATCTTCAAAGCTATAAACTTTTGATGTTTCACAAGTATTAAATTCAGAATGTTGAACATGTTGCAATCGCAGTTCGCAAAAGAAAGCAATTTTGGGTCATTGTGCAGCATCGGTCCTTTTTAACTTTAAGTAAACTCATGAGTACCACAAGATTTCCTTTTGGGACCATTACTATTTTCAATTTATGCAGTTAATAATAATCACAAACTAACACATAAAATACAGAACCTTCATTCTGTGAACTGTCGAAATGAGAGGAGGATATTTTCATGAAAAATCCAAAGCAATAGGTAATATGGAATTCTTCTTTATGTCTATTTAGCAATGTGTCATTCAATCCGTGCCATATATCCCATGTATAAATGTGTCTTCCTCAACTCCCTGGTTTAATAAAGATTACCGAATACTTCAAAATGTCAGAAATACGTTGTGGAAAAAATATTTAAAAACCAGGGAGATGTTCATCTCTTTGTGAATTAATATTTCTAGAATACATTGACAAAGTGAAAAACAACCTGATTACTGATCTCAGACGCTTCTACCAATTAATAGACATTAAAAGTGCCTCCCTATATAAACAGCTGTTTACTGTTTTGTGTTTTCGTTTCTCAAGCTTTCTTCCCAAAGCTTTGGAAAGATTCCTTTATTTTCCCTGTTAATTAAATAGCAGCTAAAAAAAATGTTATGAACTGCAGGCCCATATCCAAGCTTTCTTCAATTCCCAAGCTTTACGAAAGGATTGCCTACGACTCTTTCTATTGTACCATTGCAGACCTATATTTTTTCTTCTTAAAAGGCAGAAATACTACAACCAATCTTACTGCATTTTTGAAAAAATTGTACACGAATTATTAAAAGGAAATGATGTTGACGTTATCACTATAGACTTTAGTAAAGCCTTTGATAAAATCAGTTACCAAATTATTTGTTTAAACTCATAGGCTCTTTTTAATTTCATGGCTTAGATCATACCATGAGAACCGCCGATGTAGAGTTTCTTTCAGATTCTATTTTTCTGATCCTATTTATGCAAACTTAGGAGTCCCTCAAGGGATCCACGTTGGTCCTTTGTTATTTTTCTTAACTGTCAGCGACGTTATTAATGTCTTTGATAATTCAAATTCCTCTATTTACGCTGATGACATCAAAATACCAAAGGTTATTTCTAATCCATCTGATTCGGTCTTACTTCAATCTTACTCATTTCAGACTTGGTGAAGCGAGCTAGGAGTTATTTGTGACACTCAGTTAATTTTTCGAGCTCATTTTGATTATATTATTAACAAGGCTAAAGAATTATCGAACCCCTGTCACAAAATCCCTATACACCACTTTTGTAAGACCTCAACTTGAATATGCTAGTCAAGTCTGGTCTCCCCATCAGAACTCTTACCCTCAAAGAATTGAATCTCTACAAGACAAATTTCTTCGATTTACACTTCGCAGTCTTGCTGGGGAGAAAATCTGTTCTTAACACCTTATGAAGATTGTTTAAAACTTATTTATTTGCAAACTATACAAAAACGCCGTGAAGTCTTTTTACACTAGCTTATAGCAGATACCATAGCATCACCATTTTTTCTAGAAATTATTTCTCTTAATTCTAATCAAAGGAACGTCATACATGTCCTTCTCTTTCACCTTCCTCGTCACCATAAAAATTATGGCCTTATTGAACCTATTACAAGAAAGTTGCGCTTAGCTAACAGCTTGCAAATAAATAAATAAGGCTGTCAAAAATTTGTAGTTGAGAATTGACATCCCTGTTTTGATGAAATAACTGAAAATATAAAAATCAGTTTTTAGATTGACATTTCATTATATATGTACATAGTTCTTTTTATGTTGTTAAATAAACAATAAACAAATCAATTAAAAAAATTAGAAAAATGGAAAAGAATATTGTGAAATAGGGAAGCACACAAGTTTAACAGTGAAAAGCTATGATTGCAATTCAATTCGGGAATACTTCTAATACTTTTTATTTGTAACATTTTAGACAGCAGACTTGTACAAAAATGCAATATTTAATTGAACTTAAAGAATGCATTCATTGATTTCACCTAAAGATTGTGATTTGTTTGCAATCACCAATCATTTGACATTAAAAATACTGTAACCATTCTTTTATGCAATCATTTGAATGCAATCAATGCAGAGACTTGAAAGGAATGCAAGGAATCCAAGTAAATGCAAAGAATGCATAAAGTCTCAAATGATTACAAATCAATTGATTGAGTTAAATGATTGGAGAAATTTTGGCATCAATTTGAAGACCCAAATCCTTTGGTGAATTCAATGAATACATTGAATTGAAGTCATAAAGATTACATTCCTAAAAGATTGCATTCTTGTACAAGTCTACTAAACAGTAAGGTTAATGGCAATTTAGCATGATAGCATTTAATGCATAGCTACAACTCTCAAAAATTAGAAGTAGTTATTGTAAACCTTTTTCTTTTATTCTATTTTTTAAATAAAGCTTAAAATACAGTAAATTATTAGTTTGGCATCAACTATAAATAAACTTTTCTGTCAAAGCATTTTGCAATCTACACTTTTTTCACTTTATCAAATTCATAACAGAGTGTTTACTGTACAACACCTACTGCAACGTGTCTATATTGAAAGTAAATTAATATTTATGCCAAGGTGAGATGCCCTATGATGACCCGCACAATATGAATGTGTGTCATTCACCAATCTATAATTAGGTTTAAACTGTCATTTTAATAAAACGAAACGTGCAATATTTTCAATTTGAAGAAAAAAAAGAAGCAAAATCTTTGATTTCGATGACAACTTAGCGCACCCAACAGATACTTTACTCAGCAAAAAAAAAAACTAAAAAAGAAAAACAATTCATTTGTGTTAATTCTATATAAATGTGACTCTTATTATTTCTGGAGTTAAAAATGCGCACGAGCTTACTGAGAATTCGTTGAAGCAACCAAGTTTATAAACCCAAGCTCAAAGAAAACATAGTGATGCCGGAATTTGAAGACCAAGTCACGTATTCACGAAAAAAAATATCGAATATTTTGAAGGCAAGGTAGCTTTCTAAAGTGGATATCTTCAATTTTTAAGGATAAACTTATTTCAAATTTAAACAAAATAAGCAGAAGATCAGTATTTTTGTAGAAATCAGTATTGAAATGATAGAAATCAAATATTTTACTATAATTTTGCTATTTAATTTATTCGAAATTTCATGCAACGAAAGGTATTGATCAAATAGATCTACTTTAAGTTCTTAGAAGAAAATTTAGTGCAATTTTTTGATGGTTTTCTATAGAATTCTTAGAGGCATAGGGCCACTACATGCGACGTTTACTGTGAGTTTTAGGTTTTTAATTATTGCGTAATCTACAATTTTTTGTGACGGCTTCTACAGACAACAGAAAGTTTATACATACTTCACTTCATATCTCACTGTGGTACTCACTGAAAGATATAAAGGAGTCTTAAATATACTGCACACATAAAGATAGAGTACATATCTTGTTTTCTATAATGTGAAACACGTTTTTTCTATGCTCCATGCGACACTCTGTACAAAAATGGAGAAGTCACACATTATGAAAAAGATACACAACTATATCATTGTCAAAATAAAATAAAACTCGTATCTAAGTAAATAATAAAAAAAAAATATCAGAATGAATACCTTTGCAGATTGCCAATGTTGCAAACCCACCATCTAACTTAAAGTACACACGTTATACTTTAAGTTTAACGTAGGAGGTGGTATTGTGTGACGTTCCTTTGCTTTTGAATAGCTTCAGGTGGGTTTGTTCGTTTTTTTATAAAGGGGGATTTTTCAAGCTTTTTTGAAACACAAAATAATGTTTACAAAATTAAGAACAATCTGTTGTATATAGGCTTAGGATTTTACCAGTTCACAATTTTCTTATTATTAAGCTACATATTTAAAAAAGAATTTCCTTGCTATCTGTTAAAATATTTTTTTTTCTTTTATTAATCAGTTACAATTCGTAAAGATAAAAAAAAAACCTAAATATTGGGAACATATACGTACATGTTAATTTCAAATCTCAAAAACCCAGTAATAATACGGATTTACCAAATTAAAAATACTTTAACCATTTTGTGATTTTTACTGAAATAAATCTTGAAGACACTTTTTAATCTATTGCCAAAATAAAATGGTTCTACAAAATGTTGTGCCTTAAAAGCAATTGTTGTATTTGTATTCATTAAAAAATCCTTAAAAAAAGTATGAATTAAAAATGTACACTGTACAATTTCAGCCAAATTAATAAAAATGCATATTCCATCTTTATTCCGCAAGTTTACTAAACAAGGGAAGAAGAACTGAGCGGTTGGTTAAAATGTTCAATGAATGAAACCAAAGTTTAGTCACTTTTAAAAATAAAAAAAATCTTAAGAAAATCTCCTACAATGACTTGAAATTTCCACCAAGTTCCGCCGACTTGTTTTTTTCGTATGGGTTTTGAAAAAAAGTTGTGATAATCTGTGAATGCAACTCTTGTGTATAAGTTTCTGTAAAAATTACTATCATTTTTCAATTGTTTGTATTGTGTTTATTTTCTGTCCAACTTTTGTGTCCTCATTTAGGTCATTGTTAACAACTTTTTCTATTTGTTGATAGCTGATCGTCCAATAATTGAAATTGGTCAAAAATCTTGACAAGTCTAGTACTCATTATAAAAATTATTCACTATTTTTTTTATTTCAGAATAAACATGACACATTAGGATCTTATTCTTTCACTAAACCACCTTCTTCGGTAATTTAACTAAGTAAACGTCACTTAGAAGGAATTTTGTTTTATTCATAACATTTTAGACTTAGTCTCTTCGATATTCCACGGTTATTAATTTGGTTGTTTATATTTGAGGTTATTGTACCATGGAACAGTTTTTTAGTGATGGGTTGTACCTCAGTTAGCAAATCTACTCTAAAAAATTGGTATTCAATAAAGGAAGCATATGGAATTATGTTTCAGGAAGTATGTAGATTTAATGTTTCATTATTTCTTCCAAAAAAAAATTAATAATGATGGTTAATAATCGTTTAGAACCCAGGATAATCAGCTCTATCATGAATTCCATGGTAATCGGAAGTTTTTACGAATCCGGAAGAAACTGTATCATGAAATTCGTTCGTAATGCAAAATTGTATGAGATTTTTCATAATTAAGTTTTTCGGGATTCGTAAAAATTCCCGATTACAATGGAATTCATGATAGGGCTGAATATTGAAGGTCGAACAAACCTATAGAAGTTTAATAAGAGATCGCAAGAAAACAGTTTTTTGAAAATAGAATGGTCAGCAAAAATATTACTGACAAAAATTTTCTAGTAAACATTTGAATCATTCTTATTTTGTTACTGCTATTTAAAAAGAAAATTGCCGACCAAACAAACTATTAGAATGCGAAAAATTTTGATTGAAGTTCGAGTATAAATAAGTTAACCGACGATTCTCTTTAAAACACCAAAAATAAGTATATACAGAATATGATCTATGATTTTGATTGTGTTTCTCCGAAGAGGACGACAGTTTTACTATCAATAAATAAATTCAAAAATAATAAATTTTATGAAACAGCAGCCCAACATCGTATTTACAACCAAAGCAAGTTATAACACTGGCCTACAAGGTTTTCTTATTAGCATTAAAATTGCACTTTTGCAATGGGTTTTTGGTGGCATTAATTTAAAATCGAATTAAAAATTAATGTATCACATAATTTTTTTTGCTGAGATATCACTACTCATAGGAAGTTATTGTAATGGGTCCGATTTGTCAAATTGAAAAATTTGACATTTCTCGGCGTTTCAAGGTAAAATAAAAGATTTTTAGAAAGATGTCTGTGCGTGCGTGTGTACGTACGTCCATACGTCGTCCATAGGTCAAGAACCAGAAGAGATATCGATTTCAAATAAATTTTGTTATGCAGATAATACGGCAGAAAGATGCAGAAGGGGCTCTCAAGAAAATTGCGTGGGTGGTTTTTTTGCCATAGCAGTTTAAAAAAAAGGTGAACATTTTGGTTAACCCTAAATATTTTACTAACCAAAAACGACTCAAATATCTTTTCAAAACTTTGAGATATTGGCTTTAATTTACTTTTATCTTTCAAAAAATATTGTTGTTAACATTCAGTAAAATTTTGAAAAAAATCGAATTGACAGTTTTTGTACAAAAAATTAAAAACCTAAAAAAAAATTAACAAAAGTTGGTAAAAATTGATTTTCGACTCAAATATCTTTTCAAAAATTGGAAATAATGGCTTCAAACTAATTTTATCTTATAAGAAATATTGTTTTCAACATTTAATAACATTTTGAAAAAAAATCAAACTGACAGTTTTTTTTACAAAAAATAAAACTCCAAAAAAAACAATACTAAAACTTGGTAAAAATTTACTTTCGACTCAAATAGCATCACATCGACAGAAGGGATGGGAAGTTACGAGTATCAGTGTGGGTCGCATTCCAGCCTCTTTTTTTTGTAGTGCATTTTTAAAACTGAATATTTAAGAAACCTGATGTGATAGGGAAAATTAACGGCGAGATTCGAATTTGAGACATCTTATTTCCTTTCAAAAAGTATTCTTCTGTTTTGTACGCATTTCATAAATTATACTGTATATAGGTAGATACGTTTTAATTTTTGACTTTTAAAAAATATTCTTACAACTATTTATTGCTGTTTTTTGTATATAATCAGACCAGAAAAGACTTAAAGTAACGACTTATAGTTTGAATTTTAATCTTTGAGAGAAAAGTCACGAGTCATTTTTCAAAGTTATTTAAAAATTAATATTAAAAGTTTTGCCAATTTTCAAAGTATTTTCTTCTGTAAGTCAATTGACCTAGCTTGAATTAATTTTGAGTCAGAATTAAAAAATAAACTTTTAATTTTTTATATTCAAATTAAATTAAAACATTTATATCAAATTATTAGTTGAGTGTGATTTTACTTTTTTTATATTTTTTAATGTGAATAAATAATTTTTCTAACAACAAAACTTTTTTTAAGTATATTTAAATATGTCCCCAATTTAATTCTTCGACTCAGTTCAAGTCCACTTTTTTACAATATTTTATGATATAACTTTATAAAAACAACGTACAAAAATCATTACTTAAAAAAACTTGTATCACCCCGAATATTTTAATACCAAACAATTATTTTATCTCCCAAATAATTGTATGCAATAAAGAATAACGTATTTGAAATCTGGTAGAATTTTAAGACAAATTTAATTGACATTTTTTTCACAAATAATAAAAACGTAAACGTACATTACTAATAGTTTTTAAAAATTGATAATTGATAAATTAAACATTTCATCGTATAAAAAATAATGTTTTTAATATTCATCAAAATTTTAAGGAATATCCAATTGACAGTTTTTTTTGTGAAAAGTAAGAACCAGGAATACATTACTAAAAATTGGTAAACATTATTTTCGACCTCAATATTTTTTTTTCAAAAAATCAACATTTTAGATTCAAACTAATTTCATCTTATAGAAAATATTGTTTTCGACATTCAATTAAATTTCTATAAGAATGCGACAGCCATTTTTTTCATAAAAATTAAGTACAAAATAGTACTCAAAGTTAGTAAAAAATTTTATTCGGCTTTCGATACCTCGTGAATAATAAAAGACATTAACTTGAAATTAATTTCATTATTACTTTTTGTATTTGTTTGTATAGTAAAAAAAAAATAAAAAATGCTTCTACTAATATTAATAAAAATAAGATTTAATAGTTGTTGGTAATTTGGAGTTTTTTGGAAAAATTGAATTAACAACTTTTTTAACAAAGCAAGAAAATCTGGTTTTGCACTCAAGTATTAGAAGAATCAAGAAAGATATTGACTTCAAATATTTATCTCACACAAAATACCTTTTGAATATTTTGTTAAAGTTTTAGGCCAAGACTAATCGACAGAGGGGCAGCCTTTTTTTAAGGCATCAATACTATCGGACTTACCTGCGTAGAAAAAAATAGTTCATCGGTTTTAATTCACACGATTTTCAAAATTAGTTCGGGAGTATCTTTTTATTATGAAATGAACCTCTGAAAAAAAGTATTAAGAACTACACGTTTAAACGAACATTTATTCCTATATTCTTTTTCTTAACAACACAACCTTGACAGAAATCCGCATTTTTGCCTAAATGTCCTATAATCAACTTATTTTTAAGTATATTTAAAAGTTTCGCCAATTTGATTTTTCGACTCAATTCAAGTCCACTTTTTAACAATCTTATATGATATTACTTTATACTTGTGAAAACACTGTTTCCTTTTTGGAAATTTGCTTTACTGAAGATTTTGCCTTTAAAAGCTTGATAACTTTGTACAATGCCTCCAGCTCAAAATCAAAACGCCTGGTTAAATTCACCTCATCATACCTTCCTAGATAAAAAAACCCCTACTAACTCCTCATATCCCAGCTGATATATTTTTAAGATATTTAACCAGGTACGAGAGTACCACTTCAGTTTGCGAAAAAAGAAGTTATTAATTTATGTTCTTGCATGTGTTGCGTGGTCTAAGTACACAAATATCTGCAGTAGTTGTGTTGATGTCATTTATAAATCTATTTTAATTTTTGTCGCAGTTTGTTTTTTTTTTCTATCCAATGTTAATTTGTTTCCTGTAACCAAATTAGATTGGGTTTGGTCTGACTTCTTTTTATTTTATTAATAAGCTTCTACGTGGGTTGTAAATAAAAAGTAAAAAAAACATCACATTTGACATAATTTGCTCATGAACCAAAAATCCCTCGATTATCACAAGTTTAAAAACAAAAATTATGGGTGGCGCGACACATGTTTGGCTTGAGCTGCAGTGTTTATAAAAATAAAAGCTTAAAACATAAATAAAATCCAAGTAGGAGGATGCAGGTGGTTAAAATGAGGTGCAGTAGATCCAAATTATGACTGAAATATAAGTTTGTAAAATAGTAATCCATCTTATTGTTGTTTACGATTCGTGTTCTCTTTAAGTGGCCCAAACGGTTTTCTCCCTGACATAACCGTTTTATGTTTTTAAACGAGATGGTAAAGGTATGCATATTATTTTTCAAAATATTTAAGATTTTATTCGCTCCGGAAAGAATAACATACGCAAGACTTATGTTTCATTTTCATTAACGGTCTACTGATCTTATGAACGACGACGACGTACATTATATGAAACAAAAAGAGTTCTTCTATAAAGAAAGAAAAACAACAGTTAATTAGTTTACGGAGACGATGACGGTCATCCGTCGTAGTAGTTATCGTCGTTGCGTATTGTATCTTTAAGTATATTGAAATGTTTAATGTGTGTCGAAGAAATTTAAATTAGATCAACAAAGAATCATTGTTATTTCTTTAAGTCTCAGTTTTAGAAGGGTGGGTGTTTTCTCACATAGACAGTTTAAAAAACAGTTAGACAGAGAAATAAGTTAAATAAAAACAAAGCAAAAAAAAAAGAATATTATACTGATATTTTATGCAGTACAATGCGTGAAGAAAATTTTATTCACAATGCTGACGCAAGCCCCAAGTTAAGTCTTACCACCTGGGGCTTCTTACCGCCGCTGCAGTAGTCGCAGCGCAGTCTGCCCATTTGAGGTGTTTTTTTTCAGTCTCAATCCCGCAATTGAATGCGTTAAATGGTAAAACATAAGCTGTTTACTCGTAGCTTATGTATTTGTATATACCTACCTATATGTGCATTTACTTATACCAACAAGCTGCAATTGTTTTATTATTCATTAAAGTGCAGTTAATTTATTTATTGACAGTAATTTTTTTGTTCATTTTAAATGATAACGCTTGCCTTGCCCGTATCTTGACATCATACACAATATTCAAAAATGTAGTTTCCGGTTGTGTTCAAAAATTCTTAAGTTTTGTTCATTAATTAATGAGTTTCTGAAAAACCCTTTGTACAAGTCTTCAGCAGTTTAAGGAATACGAAATAAAAAAGCTGGGATGCGATTTCCCATTCGGACACTTTTAAATGGTTATTGACTTCCAATAAGAAGTTACTGTAATCAGTCAGATTTGTCGAATTGATATATTTGACATTTCTCCGTTTCAAGGTCCCTTGAATCCAAATGAAAAGTTTAAAGAGATATATGTCTGTACCATGCCATTTTTGTCGGCAATGTCTCAAAATTGAGCAAGTGATTTTTTATTTATAACAATTTGTAAAAAATATCTTCCCATCCGCGCCCATTTGTTGATTTTTTTTAGAAGTTTAACAAAATATTAATAAAAATTACTTGACGTTGCAGGTCAATCTGCCAACTTCTTTCTCACCTCACGCTGCAAAGAGATTATTAGGATCAAAGATGGAAGTCTCTGACAATTTTGCTTATTTACATACCCGCCAAGATCAAAATGAGCTTCATCTGAAAATATGATTTTTTTTTGGCAAAATTGGCATCTTCTCTAAGCGTTGTTCAAGCGTATAAACAACTATTTTCTTTCAGGATGCAACTAATTATCTGTCAAATCAGACATGAGCTACGAAACATCACGCCATTCTCGGTTCCAACGCTTGTCCAGAATGACTCTTGCTATGTAAGTTCGATTGATAAAGCCAACTTGCTTGCAGCACACTTTTATTGTTAATTTGACGCTAACAGAGAGTGTCATGAGTCCTCCTGTTAAACTGCGCAAACTTTTCCAACTTTCTTACTCCACTGGTCTCTCTCCGAGCGGATGTCATGAGTCCTCCTGTTAAACTGCGCAAACTTTTCCAACTTTCTTACTCCACTGGTCTCTCTCCGAGCGGATGGAAAACCGATTTTGTTCAGCCTGTCCCTAATAAAGGTGAATACTCCTCCCCCCACTATAGTCCAATAGCACTCACTTCCCTTTTTTTCAAGGTCATGATTAATTATCAGCTTAAGAAATATCTCGAAGAACGAAAGCTTCTTAATAATCAGTATGGCTTTCGAAGCAATAGGTCCATCGGTGATTTAGTGGTTTATCTAACCGAAGAATAGAAAAAATCTTAACAGTTCACTATTCCTTCTTATCGAAATTGCGTGCTTTTGTTGTTGATGAATCTTTTCTACTTTGGATTAGAAACTATCTTTCCAACCGTTCAATACAATTGTATTGTATGGTTTCATACACCCCCAGGGCTCCGTTTTTTCTCCGACTCTCTTTCCTATAATTATAAACGGTCTCATGTCTGCGTCAATATTCTCAGCTCTTCATATTCGTTTCTAGATTTACATCCTAGTCTTTCGAATGTGCAAATTTAACGGCAGCATATGATAAGGTCATTCAATTCCGATCTCCGCAGCATTGTCTTATGTGGAATTACGAACTGTGTAGAATTTAATGCTTCAAAAACTCAATGCTGTCGTTAAAGCATGGGAATCCACCCTGATGCCATGAGTGAAACTTGCATCGAGGAAACTAATCAACTTTCAGTAATCAGTATGTGTATTATTGAACACATTTTATGGATTGATCAGATGTTTGACATTGTCAAAAAAGTTGTAAATTGCTTAGGATTCTTCCGACGATGCAAGAAATGTTTCACCTCCTCTAATCTCGCTGTAATTTACAAAGGCTTCATTCGTCCAAAGCTTAAAAATATAGCTCGCTTATCTGGTTTGGTAACCCTTTAAACAAGTTTGAATTTCATGGATAAAATCCAAAAAATGGCTTTGAAAATGATAGGCGATCGAACTAGGTGTTTTACCGATATTTTAACAAATATTGTTCTGTCGAATTAGTCAGTTGTTTTCCTCCCCCCCCTCAAATAATTCAGCCGTAATTCGGGCACTTCCAGGAATGCTCATGAGTTTACCCATGAACTTAATTTAGATGAAGTATAAAGATCCTTCTTCAAATGCACATTAAGAATGTGGAATGCTTTGGCCAACTCTGTTTTTCCCTCCCATTTTAATATTCAAAATTTTAAGACCAATGTGTACTGGTATCTCTTCCCAAATCCTTCTCTATTTTTTTAACATTTGCACTTTGTTTAATCGTAAACACGATTGTGTTTTTAATAACCCCTTGAGTGCCTGTAAATTAGAAAAAACAAACATTTACAACATATTGTGTACAGTGAAAATATGTGTTTTGTAAAAAAAAATTTTTTTAATTGATTTTTCTAAAGAATTAACTAAAAGTTCAATATCTTCAATATTAAATGTCAATATCTTCATAAATTCTCGAGATATTCGAACCGAACATAACTTTTTACCAATTTTGTTCATTATTTTTTTGTAGATTTAGACAAGTAAATTTTCTAAAAGCTTAGCTAAATGTTAAAAACAATGAATATTTTTAATAAGATAGATTTAGTTTGAAGGATTACAACATTATCTTACATTTTCTAATTGTTGCTAAGATATTCGAGTTGAAAATCATTTATATCAACTTTTAGTTAATTTTTTTAAAAAACTGTCTTTTCGATTTTTCCAAAAAATGACCAGATGTCAAAAACGTTTCTTTTTGATGCATACAATTATTTAAGATGTAATATCAGTTTTTCTTCGCAAAATATTAGAAGTGACAAATATTTTTTTCAGTTTTCTTGATTTGCATGTTCAATTTTGTATCATGTCACAACGTTAATAAAAAATGTAATTGAAGCCGCTAACGTTATTGGTTCACAGGATATTCGGGGCCAGCCAAATTTTTAAAATGGATATGTCCAAAAACCCCTCTTTATTTGAATTCTAGGGGCTATAAAACGTGTAGAAATGTCAACATTTTAAATTCGAAAAATCGGACCGATTACAATAACTTCCAATGGAAAGTTAAAAAAGATAAATTTCGAAAATTGAAAAAAATCCCCCTTCTTTGTGTTTAAGGCTTAAGTTTAGCATGTTTCGATAAATATTTTTAAGTTCCATGTAATCCCTTGAGTTTGCAAAAGCATATTTTACCACCAACTTCTGCAACATTGTTATTCAATTCAAATGGCCTATAATCATCACAATTACAAAAACAACATTGTTAAAAAATAAAGAAACAAAAACACCGAAACAATTACCAACGTTAACTTAATTTGTTCACTTAACTTTATTCGATGTCATGGTTAAAAGTTCATTTCAAGACTTGTGTTCTTTTGCGTTTACATTTTTTGACCGCATTTTTTCCCAATTGACTCTAATAATATAGGGTTTTGTATACCTAACCTGCACATTTTTACTCTTTTCGTATAAAAAGCAAAAGTCTAAAGGTATACAAAAATGTCTTAGAATTCCTCATTAATTTATTCGAAATTTAAACATTTGTAACAATAGGTACATGTGCAATGAATAAATAGTTTGTATTTTCATCGATTTGTAATTGTGGCTTCTTTCTTTAAAAAAAAAAAACAATACAAACAAAATTATATCTTGTGGTGCATTTGTTGCGTCAATATTTAAAACCTTTTTTTAAGCGGCTGCTATAGTAAGGCCTGTCTCGTGCCCTATGTATAGTTCGGTTGGGTTTGGAACAGGGGCTGTTTATTTTTGTTTGATGTTTTACTGTATATTTTAGTTTTGTTGTTTTTAACGATTTGGTGCTTTGTTTATAGTTGACTTTTTTTTAAGTTCTAATGCATTTATGTCAGGGGATTATATAAACAATAGAAAAAGAAGACACAACTGTTGGGTGCAAAAATATCGACTAGAACAAAAATATTTATCCGGCTTGGTGCATATCGACATTTAAGAAAGAACAACAACAAAAATGAAAGAAAATTATTATATGGAAAATTGTTACAGGTTCATTTGGGTTACGGATTTAAAGGTCGAATGGGAAAATTTGTACTAGATTTTTGTTTTCTTTTAATGTAGAGTAGGTTTATCTTATTTCTTTGGAATTTTTTCTGTGGGGATGTGTTACATGCGTTTATTCATACACATCTACATAGTAAATAAATCAAAATCAAACGCAATGCGTGATTGGCATAGATTATTCGCACCTAGTTTATGTTCGCATTCTAGAAAGTGTTATGAACGTTCTATTTGAATATGAACTTTTCATTATAGAAAGGAAAAAAAATATCAATAGTTCGATGTAATACAAAAAAAAGACGTGAATTGTCTGGATCTGCTAAGTATTAAGTTCTTTTAAAAGTTCTTCCTAAACTTTCAAGATTATTGGTGTTATAAAATTGTTGTTCTAAATTTACGTTTTATTGGAGATACCTTGTGTTCATATTTTTTTTAAAGAACCGATTTAATTCTTAAAGAGAATCTAATTAAATGTTTTAAAGTGTTGGATTAGTAGACAAAAGGTTAGTTATAGTAACTTGTATATTTTTATTTTTTAAATCTAAAACAAAAAAAAATTAATTTGAAAAAATGTTGCCAATACTTTTAAATTACAATAATATTTTTTTTTTCTAAAATAAGAATACAAAGTTAAATGATTTTAATCATTAACAAACAAAAATAAGGCCTAGTTAAAAAAATATATTTTTATATAGGTCGTGGTCTTGAACTTCAATTGACATTTATTGGAATTTTTGACATTTCTGAAAGTCCCTAGAATTTAAATGAAAGATCGGTAGTGCGTGCGTATGTATATCTCAAGAACCAGTAGAGACTTCAAATAATTGTTGATATACGGATAATAACAGAGAAAGATGCAGAAAGGAATCTCAAAAAAATTGAGTGGGGGGGTTACCATAGCAGTTACCAAAAGGTGCAAATTTTGGTAAAACCAAGATATGTATCTCACAAACCTATAACGCTATAGCAACTTTAATTAAAGCTTGTATTTAAAATTGTGACGTAATATAAAACTGATATAATTTTGTTTTTGTGTTTTTTTTTTATAAATCAAAAAAACTGAAACAAAAATTGTAGCCTCGAATATTTACGAACAAAAAATGATTTTATCTCTAAAACAAATTAAGCAATATTGTATTATATATATATATATTAATATTAAATTCTGGTAAAATTTTGAAAAAATCAAAATGACAGTTTTTTTTTAACAAAAAATAAAATCCTTAAAAAAATCATTTCATAAAATTGATAAAAGTTGATTTCTGACTAAAATCAAAATTCAAAAACTAAAAATTTTGGATTCAAAATAATTTCATCTTATAAAAAATATAGTTTTCGACATTCAGTATAATTTGTATAAGTCAGTTTTTTCATACAAATTAAAATAAAAAAAAATACAACAAAATTGGTAAAAAGTATTAAATTTTCTTACATGAATCTAATCTGTATTTGGTTCAAATTATTTATCTCACATAAAATATTATTAAGAATATTTTGTTAAAGTTGTAGCCTCTTTTTTTAACTTCCCATAGGAAGTTATTGTAATTGGTCCGATTTGTCAAATTGAAAATTTTCACATTTCTCGACGTTTCAAGGTCCCTAGATTCGAAATAAAAGATAAACGTTCGTTCGTCCGTACGTACGCGACGTTTTTTTCGTCGTCTATAAGGCGAAAAGATGGAGAAAGGGCTCTCAAGAAAATGGCGTGGTTGTTTTTTTTTACCATAGCAGTTTAAAAAAAGGTGAAAATTTTCGTTAACATATTTAATGTTACGAACCAAAAACGCTAGAGACTTAAATTAAATTGTATATAATATATTGTAACGTGATACTAACTACTAAGTATATTTTTGGGGGAAAAAATTCCATTTAACTGTTTTTTTATAAATCAAAAAAAAATGAAAAAAAAATTTGTCACCAATGAAAAATGATTTTATCTGCAAAACAATTTTGTGCAACGAAAAATAACGTTTTTAACATCTGCTAAAATTTTGAGAAAAATCAAGTTGACAGTTTTTTGATAAGAACCTAAAAAAACATTACTCAAAGTTGGTAAAAATTGAGTTTCGACTCAAATATCTTTTCAAAAATTTTAGACTATGGTTTCCAACTAATTTTAACTTATAAGAAATATTGTTTTCAACATTCGGACAAATTTTGAGAACAATTCGAATTGACAGTTTTTTTTACAAAAAAATAAAAACCTACAAAAATTATAAAAGTTGGTAAAAATTGATTTTCGACTCAAATATCTTTTCAAAACTCTGAGACATTGGCTTTCAACTACTTTTATCTTTCAAAAAATATTTTTTTTCAACTTTCAGTACAATTTTGAGAAAAATCTAACTGACAGTTTTTTTACAAAACATAAAAACCTAAACAAAATATCCTAAAACTTGGTAATAGTTTAATTTCGACTCAAATAGCTGTTCAAAATTAAAAATATTGACTTCGAACTTATTTTATTTCACAGAAAATATTGTTTTAGATATTCAGTAGTTTTTTTTTATAAAAATCCAACAGTGTTTTTTCATAAAAAAAATAAAGTCTACAAAAAATAGTACACAAATTTGGTAAAAATTGGTGTTCGGTTATTGATTTCTCTCAAATTAATTTTTTTCAACCAATTTGTAAGAATTTAAGAAATACTACTAGAATTGGTATACATTTGTTTTCGACTAAAAATCTATCTAACAAAACTAGATTTTCAAACTAAACTATTTCTTTAAAAGATATTGTTAAAAATTTTAAAATTTTTAATAATATTCAACTAACAACTTTTTTAACCCAACACGAAAACCTACAAACTTTAAAGCAAGATAAATCAACAGATGGGATGTGAAGTTATCAGTGTGGGTCGCATCCCCACCTCTTTTTGTAAACTAATCCAAAGTGAATAGGGACAAATGAAACCCATGAAGAAATTATGTCACTAAGAGGAGTCCAAGTGTTGTACTTATGAAACTGAAAAAACCTTAATGCGAAACAAGAAATGTTCTTGGATTAAAAAAAAATTATTGTTATCTACTTTAAACTTCCAAGTTCTTAGAATTTTATTTAAAAACACCAGAATTAATCCAAACAGCAATGAAACTGTGGGTGTAAATAATAATTAAAGCGCTTTTTAACAGATCCTAATACTATCTTAAAAATATATATAAATTAAACAATAATATTTTTGAAAATATTTGGAATATCCCCGAAGAACCGTAAAAAATAACTTCTTTTAATTAATTTTTAAAAATCACTGTTTTAACTAAATGTAAATAATTGTGTTTTTCTTTCCTTCTAGGTAAGAATTCAATCTACAAAAAAAGTATACAAACACGTAAGTTCCACAATAATTATAAATAAATGAATACAAAAATACGCATAATATTTCTTTACCAATATAGAATTGAAAAAAAAAATTAGGAATTTTAAGTAACAACAACAAAGACATACGTATTTCAAAAATTAAAAAACAATTACTAAACTACTTTGAATAATAAATCGGTAAAAGTGAATAAGTAGTTGAAAACCATTGGAATGTATTTAGTTATTCGTATTATTCACAAGTTCCACATGCAACCAATACTCGAAGACACTAAATTGATCAATGCAAAAATATCTCATGGATATTTTTTCTTTAGTTATTTGTTTTTGTCTTCGATCACTGACTCCAAACTCCAAATTCAATACGAATAAACTATAGATGGGTGCATAAAGTGTAAACGAAATAACCACAGACAAAAACAAAGAAAAGAATTGAATAATAAGAAAACAAAAACCACCGTCAAGAAATGTACCCCACTCAGATGGTAAATTTTATAGGTAAATGATCATAGCCAAGCGATATAGCAACTACCGGCGCGGCGCGGCGCAGTGCAGCGCGGCGTTTGCTTAACGTTTATAGCCATAAGAAAAACAAGAGATACACAAAAATTTAACAAAAAAAAAACACAACATTTTTCATTCATTATTCTGTGGAATTATAAACAAAAAGTCAAACGATATGAAAAGAAAGTGTTGTCGATGTTGAACATTTTTTAATGAAAATATGCTTTGGCTTCCAAGAAGTTCCAATAAAGCTCAAAATTTACAAAAATAATCAACTGCCTTTTATACAAGATTTTAATTCCCTTCCACTATTTTTAAAACATTGTTTAATTTCAATACGTTCTTTTCTAGTGTAATACTTCAATTCAAGGCTGACAGCTGTCAAATTGTTATTTTGTGTGTTGCTAATATAAGTTTAAAAAATGTCATCGAATTGAAATTTTACGGTAGCTTCATGACCCCGAAGAAGTATTAGGGTATAAAGTACAGTTTCTGTGATTTTGTCTTCTTATTTTAAGGGTCCGACTTACAATTTCTGTAATTATTATGAGTCAATTAACTAATTTGTTCAAATTTAAACATCAATAAAATAGTGAGAGTTCTGTGAAACAACTCCCCATAAACAAGCCTTAAAATCAAAACGAAATATCTTCCCAAATTGGGAATTAACTGCCTTGTGAAATTCATCCACAAATTTGAAAATGTTGCCCCCGCCAACCATCTACTTGGGCACATTTTAGAATTTGGAGTTGTTTTGTATTAAGTGTATGCAAATTCGTTTGCATTTAAGAAATCTGGGCGTAAATTATATAAACTGTCAAAAGTCCTTATTCATAGAGTAATTAATAGATAATTCACACTTTGTGCATATATATAATTTTGTTTTAATATCGGGTTCTTGAAATTTAAACGACATTTTTCATATGCCCAACCTCGCATCTGCCTCAAATCCTATGGTGTGCCCAAAGTGGGGTGTGTGAAATGAAACAATTTGGCCTTATTGTGAAATTGTTATTGTGAAATAAGACTAACTTCTAAAAGTTGGTTTTATTGCACTTCCCAAATCTGGGGATGTTAATCATTGTTAATTTAAAAAACTATTCCTTCAAGAAACAACTCCTCACATTAAAAATTTAAGTAAACTTCAAAAAATCATGAATTAAATCTCAAAAAATGGAGAGATCCCCATATAAAAAAAATCTCACTTCCCATACAATTGTTAGGTAAGTTCTTTCATATTTTTTCTAAGGTTGCTATTTCACGGAGCCAATAATGTTATCAAATAATTGTTAATACAAATTTTAATATGCAAAATAAAAAATATCTTACGTTCTTTGAAAAGGAATATATTTCCTATGATATGTTCAAAATTTTGATTCAATTAAATGAAAATTGTCTGAATTATAAGCGCGACCAAAAAAATGCTATACTGAGATAAACGCATTTGAAGTTTTGGGTACCTTGAGAACTCAAATTACGAGTACTTAAAGGTTTTTCCCGGCCATTTTATACTTTGGGACAGCAAAAAATTAAAAAAGTATCAAAAAATACAGTAATATTATTACACTGATTGACAAGGTTTTCTTAATGTCAATAAAATTGCACTTTTCCAATAAGGTTTGGTGTCCTTAATTCAAAATTAATGTATCACATCAGGTTTGTAAGATATTACTTTTTAAAAAGTACTTTCATAAAAAATCTATAATCTCTTTCTTCAATATTCATTTAAAATAGTTATATTATTTTTTATAATATTCAAAATCTTTATAAGTTGTTATATATCACCTTCCTTACAAAAATCTGATAGGCACGCTAAACTATTTATTCTTAAACTGTTTTCAACAGAAAAAGCAAAACAGTTTTAAATAAAGTTTTAGTCTCTCAATGTTTCTGTTGTCTAAAAAATTCTATAGTATAAAGTTTTTGAAATATATTAGAAAATATTTAAATAATGTTAAAAAAAACTTTTTTTTTTAACTAAGGCAAATAGTTTGTAAGAAGTTTAGATTCGAAATGACCACGAAAAATTAACTCTTTCAATACTATGAAAATATCAAATTCAAGGTTTGCTCAAAACCTTGTCAAGTCAAGTAAAGACTCATAAGTAATGAGAGCTTCCAGAAACTATGTAAGATACTGAAATGATTTAAATTGTATCTAGAAGAGAAAAATGTGTACTTTTGCAAAATCAACATACAATCTATTATTAAGGTATATTTTTATATCAAACTTAGCCTTAAAAACCGCGTTTTTTTCTTGTTTTTAGCACTTTTAAAGGGCATATTTAAAAAAAAACATGATGTGATAAAAAAAATTAACGGCGAGATTCGAATTAAGGACATCTTTATCCTCTAAATTGGTATTGTTTTGTGAGTTGAAATGAAAAAAAACGTTATTTTATCTACCACTGTAACTTATAACGAAATAACTGCTAAGGATATGTAATATAACCCAGACGATGGTTTGAGCCTGTTAACTAAATTAAATCCCCTTTTCTCAACACCCGTGACATGATGGTTAGTGGGTTAGACTTGTCATGCCAGTGGTCTTGGGTTTAAACCCTGCCTGTGCCATCTAAGATTTACAGTGCTAAGACAAAATCTTAAAGTGCTAAGACATAAAAGGATAATAAAAGCTATAAGTCTACTACTTAGGTAACCAATCAATTGTGAACTTTGAACTTGTGTCGAAAAAAAGAAACAAAAACATTCCAGTCTCGTGCGGCTTCGTTGTTAAAAGGTCCTATTTTATATCGTATAAAAATAGATTTTCGTACCTTTTTTTTTCTTTAAATGGGTACAATATTTAAATATTTATTTTTACCTATTTAAAAACTACCATGGCAACACCTTAATTTGTTTGTTGATTCTAATAATAATTTCGCCAATACATGTTTGTTTGCCCTGCCAGTGCATTTCATCATACTAAAACTTATATCTACAACAATTTATTGCATTTATATACAAGTTCTATCAAACACAAAAGACATAAACAAAAACAAATTCAAAGCGAATCGAACTTTGTATAGTTCGCCTTCCTACGGCAGTGTCAGTCTTTACTTTTTAGTCGTAAGTTCGTCACGTTACCAACGAACGAGCTCGATGTTTGCAGTCAAAGGCAAAGCCAAACAGAGTATCTAAAGCGTTTGAAGCGATAGCACACACCATGATTTGGTGTCCGGTTGTTAAGTAAAATCAATCCGTCAGGACCGACCGTCTTCGTGCGGGGCAAAGATTATTATCGCCGCTTAATTCAAATACTAACTAAAATACATACATACGTTTGCATTTTATTATTCGTCTTATTCGTCGTCGTCGTATCTATAAACAAATAATAAATAGATACAAAATAATTTAATCACGAATTTTTATATTCGTTTGTTGCATTTTACGAATATTTTCATTACCAATTGTTGCGCTTGGTGTGATTCTGATTTGTGGTGTGTTTTTCTCTTTATTGGTATTTCAAAAATATTTTTCACCATCACCTTCTGCGGTTGAAAAGAAGGAAAATTATTTGTGAATAATGTTTTGAGATATTCTTATAACAACATAATTATTTTTGTCTTAAAGAAAAAGAAAAATAAATTAATACTCATATGAATGATGTAATTGAAAAAAATAGTTTTATTATAATCATTCATGTACCATGTGCCGGTTAGTCAGAAATTTAAAAGTTTATAACTCTTCAGTGAGTGAGTGAATTAAAAAAAAAATTGAATATACATATTTTCATATCTGTTGACCAAGAGAATATACATATGTGATGATAAGAGTCATCGTTGTTGGCGGCGGAATTAAGTCTAATTAAAGTCAATTGAAAGTGCCTTAAAGAGATATAAAAAAAATTCAACTATTTTTGAATTGAATGTGTTGTCAGTGCAAATATTCATAACGACAGTTTTAATTTTACAATATTTTATTTAAATTTAAACTTCGCTACGCATTTCCTTGGATTACTTTTGGTTTTGTGAATTTTACTATACTACAAGTAATTACTCATCTTTTTATTGGTTTTTTTAATGTTTAATGAATTTTACTGTGAAATAGGCAAATAATAAATTTGCTTACGAATTCAAGAGATACACTTTATTTATTCTAAGGGAGGTATACATCATACATTTGATGAGAATTGAGATACTTTTATTTTTAAAATTGAATTGATAGACTTATCCTTGCTTTAGAGTGTTTTGTTTTTTAACTGTCTCCATTGTTATAAATAAAATAAGTACATATAAAATATTTTGTCTAATAAATTTATATAAAATCCAACACCGCAGTTATTTATAAATATTTTCTTAGATCTTTTTTAAATAACTGAGGATTACAAATTTGGTGTAATTGTGGCGGATGAACTGATGATCATTCGGAAAAAAACAAACCTTGAAGATTGATTAAATTTTAAGTAATCTCAAGTCTAAAATCGCTAATATTATTACCTGGACAAGCACTTGTTATGAAAAATTCAAACTTGAAATATTGAAATTAGATAGTTTGTCGAAATAAAAATAAATAACCTATTGTTGAGAAATCAGCATTAAAATAGTTAGAAATGTTCAAAATATTTCATTAGCTATTCCAAAATTGTAAAACTTTGGTTAACTAGGAAAATCCTAATTTTCTTCTTTTTAAAACGGTGCATCCAAACACGTCTAGTTCAAACAGTTCATTAACATAAATAAAACAAACAAAATCATTAAATCTTATTAATTTTAAATGTCTAAAAAAACGAAAGTCACATTCATTTAACAATTGCTAAAATTTAAATTAGCCATTTTTGAGTTTTTTAACTGTAGGAAGATGCTAAAATATGAGATATTAGGATTCTAAAACTATTTAACTTAAGAAAATTAAGAAGTCGAAAAAAAGTGAGCCCCCGATTCAGTGCGGCTGTATGTCTCTCCTCGCCCCTACAGGAAGGTTGACTTCAAATTTTAAAATTAAAGTTTTGAGCCGATTAGCGTTAGGAGTTAAAAAAAAAATGTCTAAGCTAAAAATAACAGTAGTGCCTATGCAAGTCTTTTGGTCAAACATCGAAAATTCGAATTTTCTCAAAAACGAACCGATATATTTCTTTTTAATTTTCTAATTTTTGTATTCTTAATTTGGCTAATTGAACTAATGAACCGATTTAAGTATTTTTTTATGACATTCAAATACAAAACGTTAAAATAACTGCAGACCAACAATATTTTGGAACTGAAATTAATTTTTGTTATACAAAAAATTAAATTAAAAAAAGAAACGCTCTAAAGATTTTCAAATAAAAAAATTGAAAATTGAGTTTTTTTTTGAGAAATCGAATTCAATTTTAAATACAGGAAGTATTTTCAAACTTTTACTATTTACCTAAAATGTTGGTATGTTTATGGTTTTTGCAATAAAAATGCCTAAAATACTAAAACAAATAATTCTTGAATTTCAAATCAATATGGATATACAAGCCATTCCCATTTATGTATTAAAGTTTCTAGTAGCCTAGCCTCATTTTTAATTAAACAACCGAAAGTATAAATTAACTCCAGTACACGATTGTTTTAAAGCAAAAGCTGTGTACCTACTCATTAAAATAAGACGAAAATATTAATTTGCAGAAACAGGGACTTTTTTAATTCATGATCGGAAGTGAAGATTAACATCTAAATTAAATATTTCAATACCTCCCACATTCTTACTCTTCGCAGTTTGTTCTAAAAAAGCTTAAATATCTTAACTCTAGCACTAATTGTGGCGTTAAAAATAAAATGTTCGTATTTTGACCGAGATTTATTTACATATATGCAACTATTGTTAATTTGGTAGTGCAATTTTGTTTGTCCTCAAAAATTTTTCTTTCAGATAACTGAGAACTCATGAGCAATTTTGATAATTAAATAATACTTTCTTTGTAATATGCTGTTCGCCTGAAAACTTCATGGCAGTAGGTTAACAACAATATTGACCACTTTGTAATTCTTAAGTATTTAGAATCCATCAAGTGCACACAGACTACACCATCCCCCAACTGCAATTCGGTAGAAACTTCCAGATTTGCATACCTTTCAGATTTTCTGAGAGGATAGTGCATTCCTAGAAGACGATTCAATCCACTTTTACACAAATGGATCAAAAACAAATGAAGGGGTTGTTGAAGACTTGTAGGACTGAAGTTAAGTCTCTTATTCCACCTTCCTAACCATTGTAGCATGTCCCAGGCGGAATTTTTGTCGATGAAAAAAGTCTTGTCCTAGCTTTAAGAAAACGCGATATCAACATCTGATATCTATGTTTTCTCAGATAGTCAGGCTACTTTCAAATCTCTTGACTCTGTCTATACAAACTCTACATCAGTTCATAACTGTCGATCATCTCTCAAGGAGACAGTTTAACACCTTTGCTAAGTGCTGGGCCATAAGATATTCCAGGAAACTGTAAAGCAAATGAACTCGCCAGGAATGCTACAGTACAATGTACAGTAAGCTAATGCTAGACGCTATATATAAAATATCTTGCCTATACTAGATTTAAAGCGCTCAAGATACTTGCTTTCCCTTAGAAGATTTCGATAATCGGTATCATAACCGAGAACTGTCTAATAAGAAGGCACGCCACTCAACTAGACGTATTCTCAAATGACTTTTACAGAAGCTTTAGGGATGAGAAAGAGGAGGAAACAGGTCTTAACCTCCTCTGTACATTGTCCTGCTCTAGCTCAAAACGCAAAACTTACCTAGGAGAATTCTTCTATAGCGATCTAAACGATCTCAATAATATTAATATAATCAGTCTTTTACGTTTTTTAAGGGACTGAAATTGGTTTTATTTAACTTAAGAAAGCCCAAAATTCATGTAGTACCACAATTGGTTATTAAACTAGCCTATGTGTGTTCTACTAAAGCACATACAGCCACTATAAACTGCTAACCTAGCTTTTTTATAATAACTTTACTCAGCGATCAAACTGATTGCGTAGGAAGTATTTGTCTTATTTTATGAATGGACTTATGAGTTTAAGGTTCAGAAAAATCAAATGATCAAAACGGTTTTGAAAATTTTGAATGAAGTTGATCTGCTTTATCCATCAATTCATCTGCGTTTGAAGAACGTTTGGGAAAACAAAGACCCTTGTGTAGATAAGATGGAAAAAATCATGTCATGTGATTAAGGAACTTTAGTTCGATTCTAAATACACGGAGATGATAGTTCTGGTGCCAGGTCAATTTTTTGAATTAAATGAAAGCTCATGTTCGTATACTAAATTCGGACTTTGAAATGATGCCCTTAGAGCCGAAGAGGACATGCCAATTAATGACGATTCATACAAAATATTGAACCCAAGCACTCATAAAAGTTGTATAAGGAATATAATCTCCATAAGGCTATAAACTTAATGGAAGGCCCATCAAAATTATTTGATTTTAAAATAATGGGGTGAACTTAAAAGAAACTGCATAACCAAAGACATGGATATCTTAAGGTTAAAAATAAAACAAATTGATGGTATTCCACACTTTTCAAGACATGTGTCAGTGTGGTTAGTTCAATATTTATTGGCAAACGCCTTTATATTTAAGGCTAAGCAAATATTCCAACCATTAAATAGTTCTATTACAAAAATACAGTAGCAATCTTAATTTGTTACTATTTATTATTTTTTCCAGGGCAAACAGTGAAAAATACTTCAGAGACTTTTTATAAACATTTTCTTTTGTTTAAGTTTAACAATTTTATATGAGATTTTTTCCTTAAAGCATATAGAGTTGTAAGATATTTTTTTTAATTTGGTTATACGCTTTTTATTTATATTTTCATTTCTTTTATTTTTTCCATCAATTTAAATAAACTTAAGAGGCTTTATTTTTCTATTTTACTGATTTACTTTTTTGTGACTTCACCTAATTTTGTTTAAACTTATAAAAGAACAATATTTTAAAATGATCTTAAGTACAAAATAAATTATGTATTTCAAAGTCACCCTATGTTTTTTTTTCATCCCCCTCCCTCTCTACTTAAAAAAAATCACTTATAATTATCACCGTATTAAATTAATGTGATTCCAAACTTATCTCTATTCTTATTGAAGTCATCCATTAGGTCAAATATAAAATATATTTAATCTTAATTTTTTGTGTCCTGTAAAATATTCAGACATTTTAACAAAAAATAATGTCAGCTTAGCTTAAATTAAAAAAAAATGATAACCCCTAAGATTGAATTCGAAATTTAATAAAATTAAAATAATAAAAAACAACATGTCCTTGAAATCAATAAAGTATACCTAAATATTTCACGTAGACAAAATTTATTCAATATATCTCTAACAAATTAAATATATGATTGTACATTTTTTACGTTTGAAGAAGATTTTGTATCTACACAAATTCATATGACTTTTGTTTATCTTTTTCGATTTATAAACAGAAGTAGTATCTATTTGCCTACCCCTATACAAAAATACAATATTCCATTGTCGGGGTTTTTATTTATATAGAAAATTGAATTTTGTTTATCTTTTTAAATCCGAAATAAAGCGCAAATCATTGTTTTTTTTTCTCTCTTTCTCTGGTATGTTTGCCAATTTCCTTGTATAGAGTTTGTATAATACAGTACTGGTTGTTGAATTAGGAACATGCTTTCAATACAAAAAATTAGTAAATTCAAATTTGTATTTCTTCTAAAGTTTATTTAAGAGTAATGTTTCATAAACTTGTTACCTAAATTTAAGTTCATTTACATTTTGTCGATTTCCTTGAATATTTTGTTTCAAAAGTTCTCGTAGTTTCATAGAAAATGAATCATTATGTTATAAATATTTAACTGATTTTCATATATGTATTTTAACGTATTATGTAGTTAAAAACATAAATCTAAGTGCGTCGAATCTCATCGATAAGTTATCGATTATTTCTTTTTATTTTACATTATTTATCTTGATATGCGGTATCGTATTTTTGTGTTGGTATAAAAGTTCAAAAATAAAACACATGACAAATAACAACAAACAAAACTGCGGATGTTTGTCATATAAGTATTTTATTTAGTTTGAGCAAATAATAAAATAGGGAGCTCTCTTTTTCTATTTCTCTGGGGTGCGGTTATATTTATACGTCTAAACCCTGTAAAGCTCATTTGAGGCCAAACAAATTAATTAAAAAAACACTCGGTACTCACATTTGGGTATTCAGTATATTTTTAATCCGTTGAAAGAACTCATGTGTATTAAATGTTGTGGATATAGGGATAGACCATGTGGTATTATTTATACAAACTAAGGGAATGCCTATATAAAACTGACCTTGCCAATAACAACAATCGATTTGACTTAAACCAAACAAAGGTTCATTATTTTGAATAGTTCTACAATTAAATGACTATACTTTCGGTATATTTTTGCTTAATTTCTATTTGTTGCTAGATTTTATAGCAAATTGTAAAAACAATTCATACATTTCTTTAAAATAATAAACGATTTACTCACAATGTTTTCGAGATATATGAATGTCTATTTGACCATACAAAATATGGAAATATTAATAATAGTTGATTAAATATCAAAAAGATGAGTAATTAAAATTTGGAATACAATTTTTGTTGCCTTTGAAAATCATTGATTCCGAAAATTAACCTTGTCTCTCATATAAGAAACCATAGTCAAACTTAGGAAAATCAGTAGCAAAATGTTGGCGTTATTTTAATTTTAAATTGGAAAACATCAGGAAATACTTTTGTACGATCTCCGTATCACTTAATTTGTATGTATTTTGTTTAAAATTTATTACGTTTAATGTTTTAAAAACCAAAATTTTAGCTTTTAAAAATAAATTGAGGAACACTTAATCTCGTTCTATTTATTAAAAATTACTGAAAGTGGCGATATAAGGTATTTATTTTTTGTTCGTAAAATATTCGAGGTGACAATTATTTTTTTTCAATTTTTGTATTTATAAAAAAACCGTAAATTAGTTTTTTTTTTCTCCAAAAATATACTTGTTAGGTTTCACTTCCAATATATAATAAAAAACTTAATTCAAGTCGCTAGCGTTATTTGTTCGTGAGATATTTGGGGTTACAAAATGTTAATTTTTTTATAATTTCTACGGTAAAAAAACAATTCCTCAATTTTTTTGAGAATCCTTTCTCCATTATTATTTCCATAACGAAATTAATTTGAAGTCGATATCTCTATTGGTTTTTGAGTATAGACGAAGAAAAAAACCTTCCCGAACGTACGGACGTATATCTCTCCAAAAATCTTTTATTTAGACTCTAGGAACCTTGAAATGATTTTGGTACGATTGGTCATTTTTATTTTTAGCTTTGGTCTTGCAATTTCTTTTTAAGTGGCAACCGTGGATATAACTGGTCGACAAGGTTTTGTAATTAACAATCAAGTTAAACTTTTTCGAAGGGTTTTGATTGGCTTAGTTTGAATACGACTTCAAATTGAATTGATTAAGTTATTTAATTAATTCGTTAAATGCTAACGTAAACAATGCTTAAGAATTAATAAATTTGACATTCTTAAGATTTGTATTTTATGAACTTACAAGAAAATAAAATTTATTAAATGTTTCAATTTCGTGGATTGAATAATAAGGTGTCCACAAAACAAACAAAAAGTAACTTGAGAAAATAATTATCACAGAAATAGCGACCAAATCTCCATGAGCTTTCTTAACAAAAAAAGCTAAGAAAATGTAAAATTTCGAGTTTTAAACGACACCCACGTCATCAAAAACAGATACTCTATTTAAGGAGCAAGCATCAAACATGTAATCAAAAACAATTGGAACTTTCTTGCGCGTAAGACTCATCTTTGTACATTTGTCAATATGTAAAAACACAATTTGTATTACACCTTTCCCTAAATAATATTAATCTTTTTGTAAAAGAAGGCAGTCAGATGAAGTGTTATTACTATTGAAAAGTTTAATGTTATCAGCATATACAAGGACGAACTAATTTTGCATGATCCAAACCAAGTCATTTATAAATAAAATAAATAATATTGGGCCTAGATGACTCTCTTGGGGCACACCAGAGTTTACAATAAACGGACTTAAACTTGCTGGTTATTGCACTATAATGCCTATCTTCTAAGATATTAAACTTTAAAAACTAAACAATTTGTATATTCATATGATTTTCCAACTCTGTTTCCAATATATTTTTAATATTGAGTTAACATTTCAACTTTTTTTTTTAATTTAAAATAATGTTCATTATATGTAAGTCTTCACGAAATTTGTATAAACCTTAAAGAAACCCTGAACTGTTTATGCTGAAACTGCAAAACGATGTCCAAACAAGGATACCAAGTTCTTAAAATATAAACATTAGAAAAATATACAAATTTTAGCAAGTGAAGTTCGGATTGAAAACCATCATCAACAATCAATTCTATAACGTATTCTTCAAAAACTTGAGACGATACAACTTAAGGCTTTTTAAAACTGCAAGTATAGTTATATGCAGACTATAAGTCATTCCAAACTATTACGAATTTTCGCAATATAAGTGAGGTGCAACAATAAAGCAAAGTGTTTCTAAGAAGTTGTGCTTTACAAAATCATCAATTTATTCTTAAGAAATATGTTTTACCTAACCCTTAAAAACTCCGTTTTTGAATGTTTTTTTTTTAATAATTTCAAAGAGACATGTCTCAAAAAATGAGTTGAAAGAAATGTTTTGAGAAAAAATTCGCATTAAGGACAACTAAATCCTTTAAAAAAGTGAGTTTCAGAAAAATGCTCAATGAATTTATTTTGTATAAACTGAAAATTTCGTATATTGTCAAATTTAAACTGGGGTAGAATCGGCTAATGTGATAAGTGATTGCCATATTTTTGATAGCCACATTTACTATCACCGAGTGTTCTGTCTGTGTAAGTTGATTCAACTCATTTCAATATCGATTGAACAATTTTCGAATAAAATTTTCCAAATTCATTGGCATTTTAAAGTAGTTCTTATAATATATGTAAGTTAATGAATGTTTCAAGTTGGATGCCTTGTCTCAATATTCTTAATTTTCTTGATTTGTATCGAATGCAAAAAACTTTGTCGGTCACAAAAATATTTTTGTCAAACAGATAAATAAATAGCTGAAAAAATCTTGAAGTGGTTTGAGTACAATGCCTTGTAGCTCTGTTTACAATGCGACAAAGATTTTGTGTTGTGACAGATTTCTAACTATTTTGACTATCACTTTACTTAGATAAAATTCTTCTATGTTGACCGTAATTTATCAAAAATTACCTTAGCCGATTCCACCTCAGTCTACTTATAAAAATACTATAATACCAAGCAATAAATTGTCGATAATGTGAATTTCATTTGATTTTTGGAATTTTAATCTGATCAAAATCATATTAAAAAGTCGAAAACTTCTGCGAAATTTGTCATTTCTCATTTTCTAAAAATATCATCTAAAATTGTTTTTTTAATTGCATTTAGACAAAAATACAAAATACAAATTCATTAAATACACAACAAAAAAACAATTATTTTGTTTTGCCAAAAACTCAAAAAAAATTGGTAACTCATAGAACTACTTATGTTGTTCGAGTTGATACACACGTTTTATACCAAACACGTGTAATTAAAGTTAATTATTTTGTATTGAGTACAAATCGATTAGGGTTTTATCTTAAGTGCGTATATATTCATTGAAGTTCAATATAATTGTGAAATTGATACTGTACTCGTATAAGATATAGACATATTTTCTTAAGTAAAGCTTACTGAAAAAATTCAAGTACTGTAAATAACTTATTGTTTAAGGTTTTACCTTGACCACTTGTATGGCTTACATATTAATTGTTAAGAGAGATTAAGAAAATTAAATTGTTGTTAAGTTTTTTGTCTTCGATCACCATCAATCCTTCAAAAAAAGTGATAAAGAATACGGGTTATAATTTTCAGCCCATTTGTGCTAAATATATGAAAGCTTATAAATTTCAAATCTACACAAAATATCTACATTTTTCTCTCATAGACTCAAATGATACAATTTGTTAAATGATTTATCAAAAAGATATTGAACATCTAAAAATTGATAAAACATGATGTTGTATGTTTGTTTTTTCAAAAGTTATTTATGCAAATTTATCTTTATAAGAAAAATACACCGGAAATCATATTTTATTGATAACAAAATGCACATTTAATCCAAAGTTGCATGGAAGAGGAATTTGTTTCTCCTTTGTATCTTTTACAGCAAAACATACTTTCCACAGTTTGTATCTTTGTTTATCTTTTGTTTAAAATAAAGCTGAACAAAATTATAAACAAAACGGAAAAGATGCACGTACAAAAGAAGATTTATTTTTGAGATAAGTTTATTATTTTTTTTCTGGAAAATTTCAAACGAAGAAAAAACAGCCATAAACTCTTTAAGAAATATGTGCATTAATTAACTAAATATGATGTACGACTATATTAATGTCTTCCTATTTTGCATAGATTTTACACTCTTGCTTACGAGTATTTTGTACTTTTTTTGTTTTGGTGCTGTCTTGAGATTTGTCTTCTATTTATGTGGAAAACTTTTACTTTCATTTGCATACGAACTAAAAGAAGATTATACTCATAATGAATCTTGAAACTATTTTGTTTAAGGTGAAACAAAAAAGAACAATATTGTGATTTTTTTCTAGCTACGTGACTGTCTTGTGTAGTTTTTAGCTTAACAAAAACAAATTGTAAATCATACGTGAGAAAATAGAGCATCGAAAGAGTTAAAAAACAATCAATGAAATAAAACGCAAAAATGGAAAATGTCACGGTTTCAATTCGGATTAAAAACAAAATAAGCTTTAATAAGTCTTTAAGGTTAGTCTGCATGGAACCACAATTTGCTTTAATATCAAGAAATATAGGTCAAAGTCTGGAGGAAACAAAAAATGAATTTCTTTATAGTGTGAAAAAGTCATGTTTACTTGACACGCGACAATAATATGTCGGCGTTATAATTATATATTCAAAAGACACTAATGGCTCTAATTCAGAATGTGTCATCTTTAACGAACTAATATTCAAACTAAAGATACACATTTTTTTATTTGCTCTTACGTAGTTTTACTGGGCTTCTTTTCCAAGCTTTTCCATAGACACTACAATACGGATAAATACGTAAATTCTATACAAAAGCAGTTCCTGTAAAGAAAAATGGGTTTGACATAAAATTGTAGGTCGCCTCTTGATTCCTGCGCACTTAAATTATGTAGCCTATAACCTAATTGATATATTTAGCAAACAAATAGCTGCAAGCTCTGCTATTCGCCTCAAAGCTTCATCGCAGTGGATTAACAACGATATTGGCCACTTAGTAATTCTTAAGTATTTATAATCAATTCCAAAGTGCACACAGACTACACCCCATCCCCCAACTGCAATTCCACAGAAACTTCCAGATTTCTATACCTTCGAGATCTTTCTGTGAGGATAGGGTATTTCTGGAAGACGAGTCAATCCACTTTTATTAAGATGGATCAAAAACAAAATAAGGGGTTGTGGAGGTGTATACTCTGAAAGACTATAGTTAAGTCTCTCATTCCGCCTTTCCAATAATTGTTATAGCCGGAACTTTTGGCCATAAAAGAAGTCTTGTCCTTGTTTGAAGAAAACATGATATCCACATCTGATATCCATATTTTTTTAGATATCAAATTTCTGGACTATGTCATTACAAACTCTGGAACTGTCGCTGATCTCTAATGGAGATACAACAACAGTTTAATATTCACCTTTGCTAGGTTCCGGGCCAGGAGATTGTAAGGCAGATGAACTCGTCAGAAATGGTGCAGTACAACTTATTCTACCATGTTTGGCTAATCCTTGTATACCAATCGCTACATGTGAACTATTGCTAATGCAAGACGCTATTAACAAGGAAAACATCAAGTGGGACAACATCACAACGTGTCAGGTCTCAAAACACATCGATCAAGTTTCTTGCTATCACCAAGCAAATAGCCCATAAGCTCGATAATAGGTGTCATAACCGGGCACTTTCTCATAGGAAAGGATCCCACAAAGCGTACTCTAACATATCACCTAATTTATGTTTTTCATCGCCGGTATGGGTTGCAATAAGAGTTTTGAATGGTCATTTTTAAGGCTCTTATCATTTAACATTTGACAATCAAAACTACGCTAAAACTAAAAATGAAATTATAAATTTTAAAATTATTGATATTTCGTACAAAATTGGAGAAATTTTGAAGTTTTGCCAGAAAAGTTTCATAAACGAGTTATTTCTCACTATTAGCCATTGAAAACTTGAGATTGAACACTTTCCGACTGTTTGAAAGTTAAAGTTTATGAAAATGCTCCACAATCGATTCAAGATCTTAAAGATGGCTTATAGCCGCAAAAGTGTTTAATTGGTCATACAATTTTTCATGATGTTCCATTTTCTTAAATATCGAAATGACAGAAACCCTATATTTATTTATCTACCTTCTTAATGACGTACCTACTAAAGGGTGATTTTTTTGAGGTTAGGATTTTCATGCATTAGTATTTGACAGATCACGCGGGATTTCAAACATGGTGTCAAAGAGAAAGATGGTCAGTATGCTTTGACATTTCATCATGAATAGACTTACTAACGAGCAACGCTTGCAAATCATTGAATTTTATTACCAAAATGAGTGTTCGGTTCGAAATGTGTTTCGCGCTTTACGTCCGATTTATGGTCTACATAATCGACCAAGTGAGCAAACAATTAATGCGATTGTGACCAAGTTTCGCACTCAGTTTACTTTATTGGACATTAAACCAACCACACGAATGCGTACAGTGCGTACAGAAGAGAATATTGAGTCTGTTTCTGAGAGTGTTGCTGAAGACCGTGAAATGTCGATTCGTCGCCGTTCGCAGCAAATGGCTTTGTGTTATTCGACCACATGGAAGATTTTACGCAAAGATCTTGGTGTAAAACCGTATAAAATACAGCTCGTGCAAGAACTGAAGCCGAACGATCTGCCACAACGTCGAATTTTCAGTGAATGGGCCCTAGAAAAGTTGGCAGAAAATCCGCTTTTTTATCGACAAATTTTGTTCAGCAATGAGGCTCATTTCTGGTTGAATGGCTACGTAAATAAGCAAAATTGCCACATTTGGAGTGAAGAGCAACCAGAAGCCGTTCAAGAACTGCCCATGCATCCCGAAAAATGCACTGTTCGGTATGGTTTGTACGCTGGTGGAATCATTGGACCGTATTTTTTCAAAGATGCTGTTGGACGCAACGTTACGGTGAATGGCGATCGCTATCGTTCAATGCTAACCAACTTTTTGTTGCCAAAAATGGAAGAACTGAACTTGGTTGACATGTGGTTTCAACAAGATGGCGCTACATGCCACACAGCTCGAGATTCTATGGCCATTTTGAGGGAAAACTTCGGAGAACAATTCATCTCAAGGAATGGACCAGTAAGTTGGCCACCAAGATCATGCGATTTGACGCCTTTAGACTATTTTTTGTGGGGCTACGTCAAGTCTAAAGTCTACACAAATAAGCCAGCAACTATTCCAGCTTTGGAAGACAACATTTCCGAAGAAATTCGGGCTGTTCCGGCCGAAATGCTCGAAAAAGTTACCCAAAATTGGACTTTCCGAATGGACCACCTAAGACGCAGCCGCGGTCAACATTTAAATGAAATTATCTTCAAAAAGTAAATGTCATGGACCAATCTAACGTTTCAAATAAAGAATCGATGAGATTTTGCAAATTTTATGCGTTTTTTTTTTTTTAAAGTTCTCAAGCTCTTAAAAAATCACCGTTTATTTGTTGTTCGATAAACGCTATTTCGCTTACTTTTGATCAAGGGTTTGCAATAATTTAGTGCACTATACAATTTATTTTATGCAGGTGCAAAATACAAATTTCCTTACTTTAAATCTTGTCTTTTATCTAATCAAAAACTAATCTCTATCAATTTTTACAATCAAAATCAAATTGAATATTTTGAAAGAATTCAATGCTATAGTTTACCATTCACTGTCAAAACTTGAATTGAACTCACAAAAAAAGAAGAAATAAAATATAAGACCATTACAAGATTTGATTTTTCTTTTTGCCATAAGTTCATACACAAATAGTTATGTACATATAACGTAACCATACTTTAAATAAATTGCGTACAGATATTTCTTGCAGTTCTTTAATGCAGTCATGTTTGGCATCTACCAAACAGCCTTATAGAAGTATCAACAAGTGTCATTGCATTGCATTTCGATCATGGGTAAAATGAAAGAAAAACTGAAAACATAGTCACCCATATTACCTATACCTAACTTATATTGTTGTGAAGTTGGAATGGTCATTTTGACTTATGGCCTATACAGAATTACAGACATCGTAGTCGTGGCTCGTAAAAACTGACCAGATGTTATTTAGTTGAAACTTTGGTAAAAACAGAAAGAATTCAGGGCTTATTTTGTTAGTGTGTATATATAGTTTAGATATTTATCTTCATTTTGAGCACTAACTGCATTAAATAAATTGTAATGGTTTCATAAAAACTTATTGGCTTAGAACATGTTAATCAAATATATAAATATTTGGGTTTCTTGACAAATGCTTTCTATTACGATTTTCATTGTAAGTAATACATATTTTAATTGTTTCCCTTAGTTTAAAAGAAATTCATTTTCGATTTTCTAATTGGCGCCCAATGTGAAACTGCAATGTTCAGATTAAACATGGAAACACTCTTAGCCAAATGTAAAAAATTAAGATTTAAACCTTCCATGCCCTTTATTTTATGTTCTTAGTTGTTTTGTGTTAAAGAATACCTTCTGAGAATATAACTATTTATTTGTTAAGTGGCGCCCAATGCGAAACATTTCAAACTCAAAAACATTTCATTTGATTCGAATTGTTTGCAAGTTGCAAATGAGCCAGTATATGCGATATAGAAACATGCTTAAATTTTCCACTTCATATCACAACAATTATTGCAGATGCATAACAAAAGGCACAAAAGTTTAGATTCAAACTAGAAGATTAAATCTACTACCTATTATTTCTACACTACTTAGAAATGAAAGAAAATAATGAGAAAAAAAACTTCTTCCGTTCTTTTACTCCCATATGAATATCTGATTCAACACTCTTGTAAAAAATAGAAATTAAATTACTTTTAATGGTTTTATATGACTTGACGGAAGACGACAAGACAACGCGACGTCCAGATAAAAAGATATTAAATTTCAAATCTTCGGTGTGTGATTTGTGTGAATTTCCAGCCTAGTTAATTGTAATTGTTTTCTATGTTTAGATTAGTAGATACATTCTGTTGATACCATAATGTATAATTATGTAAAAACTACTAATTTGCATGGAATATACTCCCATATTTATAAGTCGATTTTAAGTTAAGGTCATCGTTCTGGCATAGTTCTTCAAATGACCTCACTGTGGTACATATAAATAGTTTCAACTTTAAATCTTTTTGGCTAAAATTCAATGACTGTAGAAAAAAATATTATCAAAACGATTTTGGTGTCAAACTAATTAGTTAAATGGACTTGGACGCTCACTGTAGCTGCTATAAGGTAGGCGTTTATAGGGCATCATCATTATCATCAGTAGGAAGAGCAAAAATGATGAAGGTTACTCAGCTGCAAGGTGTGCCATTGTTTTCAACCATACACAAAAAGAAATACAACCAACGTCAATTTAAATGATGTAACTTTATAAAATTACTATACTATTAGCCAAGTTAGAGATTTCATTAAGTAACCTTTTTGTTTACTCAGTTTTTTGGACTTTAATTTTGTCCGATGATTTGAAGTTCTTCACTAAGTGAAGTTCTAAAATTGAGTTGCTGTGTTCTTAAATATTAAAAGAGATTGAATTAAAAGAGCAGTGGCACATCATAATGATATTGTTGTTTCTTCAAAAATTTAATGCTTATCTGGCAATTTCAAACCATATTTATTTTGCTTATAATTTGTACGTTCAACATTTTATTCATGTTTACTTTCCAACATAATTTGAATGACAAGTTTGCTTTAATAAATATGATTTAAAATCACGAAAACAAATATAAAGCAGCATAAAAGTGTTCATAATATGCGTTTCGACAAGTTTGCGTTCGTTTAAAATGAAAAATTCCGACTGTTTTGAAACTTCCCATTTCTGTGAGCTTTGATTAAAATAACAATTTTGATTTTTTGACCAAACTTTTTTAATTTTCGATTTTAAGTCCAAAATTGATTTCAATTTGTTTATCATCTAATTTTTCTTAAAAGCGAATTTTTTAAACTTTTTTCCTAAGTTCCGATATTTAATTTGGATGCACTTTTTTGAAAAGTTTGTTATATTAACGATATTTTTATCAATTTCTAATTTTTTGATTTTCTCAAAAATAAGTAATTTGTTCTTAATAATTTGATAAACTCTCTCGAGGAAGCTAATCTCTTTGCTAGGCAATTTCCCGTCAATTCAACTAGCCTATCTCCAAAAAGATGAATCTTTCTTACCCTCTTATTACGGACCGATTGCACTAACGCCCCTTTCTTCTAAGGTCATGGAAACGCGGATTAATTATCAGCTCAGAAAATATCTTGAAGATCGACAGCTTTTGAATGACCAGTCCACTGGTGATTTAGGGTTCATCTCGCCGAATAGTGAAGCAAATCTTTGCATCGTTTCGGAGAAAGTAAGATTGTTGCACTTGATATTTCCAAAGCATTTGATAGGATTTGACATCAGGCCCTGTTATCAAAAATGCTTGCTTTCGGTTTTCATCAATTCCTGCTTTATTGGATTTGTAATTACTTTTCGGATCGTTCAATACAAGTAGAATAGGATGAGTTCAAGTCTGAAAACCACAAAATAAATGCTGGTGTGCCTCAGGGCTCTGTTTTATCTCCAACACTCTTTCTCATTTTTATTATTGCTATCCTGTCTGCATTTTCTAATCCAATACATTGTTTCGCTGACGATAGTACTCAATTATTTATTAATTATGCCCAATTTCACAGTGAAAGTTTAAACTTAAGATCAGGTGAACCTGAACTTAAGTTTAAATTTGAAGTTCAACTCCTCTAGTTTCACAGTGTGCTCTGAACTTCAGTTCAATTGAACGTAGTTTAATTAAATTGTATGAAAAGAATTTGGTAGCATTGTAAGTCATGTGACGTAATGTAAGCAATACGTAGCTGTTCATCGTTTTTTCTTTCTCGCTCTGAAGCGAGGAAGACGTGAAACAGCAACAGATATTTTGTGTTTTGTTGACAATCGGGGAAAATTTATTTATTTATTTTTTTATAATGAAGTTCAGTGTTTTGTTTTTCCTTTTTTTTCAATAAATTTTATTTGTTAAAATGAAAAAAAATCCTGTTGATAATATAGGAAACCTTCTTTTCCATACTCCATACGAGCGTTCAACACAATTTCTTGTTCTTATCTGAATAATCTGAAAATATGAAAATGGCAGCTATTCTGACAACTGTTGTAGTGCCTAAACGTTGAACTGAGGTTAAACGGCAGAATACTGGCGTTTAACTTAAACTACAGAATGAACTCAGTTCAAGGTTTAAACGAAAGTGTGAAACCGAATAAATTGTTGAACTGAAGTTTAAACCAAAACCGAAGTTTAAACTTCTACTGTGAAATTGGGGGTTAGCTATCCATATTCTTTTTTAGACTCACATCCCTCTTCTTTGGACGTTAAACTCTCTTGTGCTTCTAGGAAAGCTCATCAGTATACCATCGAGTTCAACTTCGGTCGTACTGTCAAGTACAGAGATTCGTTTTTTACACGCACTACACGAATGTGCAATGCCTCACCACACTCTGTCTTTTCAAGTCATTGCAATAATCGGAAATTCAAAACCAATGCGCACTGACACCTTCTTTCAACCCCTCTCTCACTTTCCTCCTACTGATGGCAGTAATATCAAAAACCTATATTGTCCGCCCGATGGTCTTCTTAATTTAAACAACTTTTTTGTTGTATTCTTATTCTTATAATGTTAAAATCTACAAATATCAAATTGGTATGTATAATGGCATCTTTTTCCGAAAACTGTACCTTTAAGTAACCTTCAGAACTTCAGATAATTAAATACAAGACCAAAGGACCCCTATTAAAAGTTTAAACAATCTGTATCAATCAACAATGTTGTTCTTTATTTCACTTCAAAGAATCTACTTTATCCATTGAAGAGCAGATGTTTCGAAAAGTCTACCTATAAAGGCCTTCGTCTGACTGAGTTTATAGAGCTTCTAATAGAATAATGTACATACCTAAATACAAATCACTTATAAGAACTTCCTATCTTTAAGTATATTTACTTCTGAATGCCTTCCTTATTTCCATATCTCACGCTCCTAGCTCACATGAAATAAGAACCACTTCAAACAAAGAGGAGCAAATCGTTCCAACATGCCGCCCCTATTTGTGCTACAATTTTTATTTTGTTATTTTGTATACGAGTACATCTTCAAAGATTATTCGAATAACCCCATCAAAGACTTAAAAGATCCAAAAAGCAAAAAAGGAAGACGACCTATGCAGGAAATCATAGTGATGGGCTATACTATAACAATAATTATATTAGGTACTTTTAAGTTCGAGTATTATATATGTACATGTTCAAATCAGAAAATTGCATCTCGTTGGGAGGGTTATTATTTCTGTTTAAGGAGGGGAAAGAGTCTTCTATTTTCTTAAGTAGGTACGTTTGCACCCGAGCAAGCACAGAAACAGAACTTATAAGAACCTACAACGATTTTACGGAAAGCCATCAAATGAACCAGAAACAAAACCGATTTGCCCTCAGAACTGAATTAGCTCGTTGATGTTCTTATTTTTGTTTTCATTGCTGGCTCGGTTGAGTCTTGAGTATGATGGGATTCCACATCGACTTGTGACTTGGAGAGAATTCAAACGAACGTAAGTTGTAAGTGCAGTGAGTGGATCCATCAAAGTGGAAAATGACTCGACTGTCCAAGGGAAGGCAACACTTCGCGAGATCGAGATGTGTCTAGGTTTTTATTTGTGAGAAAACAACAAAAACAATAACGTTGAAAAAAGTACGACGACGATGATTCCATCGGAATCGTGTTCTGGTTCTGATTTTATGATTCTCTTTTAGGACGGAGTGTTGCTTCTTCAACGTCGTCGTTTACTTGTTCCTCTAATGTGCGGAAATGCTTCGATGAGCATGGTCATCGTCATCGTCGTCGTTGGTTCTCGTCTTCGTCTTTCCATTTCCAGACCAGAAAAAGAAGAAGAGGGAGCCCATAGCCACCAAGCTATGTTGCTTTGTATAGAATCACGGGAATGATTCTAGTTTTTTTAATTTTTTTCATTGTAACAAGTTCCGAGTTGAGTTCCTAAGAGAACTTCAAACACTGATATGGTTGATGTTGTTCCAAAACTTAAGCATCAGTAAACGTTCACGGCTGATATCAAAATATTCAAGGGTTTTTTAATAGATCATAAAGTCCGATGTTAAAAGTTTTGAATTGTTTAAGTCTAATATAAGTTTTCAAGTTTACGGTAGGTGGCTCTGATGACTGTATACATAGATGATGATGGTCTGGCTATAATAGACTATGGCTACTCAATGGGTAATGGATTGGGTATAGGAGGGTATAGGTATAAGTTAACACGGAAAGATTGGTTTTTGTTATTAAACGAAACGAAGCGATTGGTATCCTTCATAGATGTTGGATGATGCGGTGATGTTCGTGTCTTGTTGCATTTTGAATTGATGAGGGAATTCATTTTTTGTTAATTTAAAAGTTGTTATTAAATCGAAAAATTATGATTAGTTGGTATCTACAACGATGAAATAAATTTTAAATCTATGTTTTATTTTTTTTCTTGCAAATTGTAACATGGAAGTAAGGAAGTGATAGTACTTCATTAAATATAGCTCTTTAATTTTAAGCGATATAAAATCAACGGAATTTTTGTTAAATAAAATGTTGAAGATGAAATAAATAATAAATAAATATAGTCTACACTTTTTAAATATTAATTAATACCGGACTAGTTTAACGTTTTTAACATTTTATATTATTATCATTATGTGCTGATTCAGTTTTATGATATTTGAATTATATCATTAAACTTTTATTTGTAATATCACTGACCAATTTAATTATTATTATTTTTCCGTTTGCTTAGAATGCAGGTTTTAAAAAATAATAATAAAAAAGGTTGGGATGCGACCCACACTAATAACGTCCAATACTGTCTGTTGAATTATCTTGCTCAAAACTTTAACAAAATATTCTTAACAATATTCTGTTTTATAAGATAAATCATTTTTAGACAATATTTTTTTTGTTCTCTTAATACTCGATTCGAAAACCATTTCTTATCGTTTACTTGTTTCTTTTAAGGTTTTCGTGTTTTGTTAAAAAAGTCATCAATTGAATTTTATTATTTACCATATGATGAAATAGTTTAATTTCAAAATCTATTTTTGTTAACAAGATTTTTAGTAGAAAACCTATTTTTACCAACCTAGAAAGTTTTTATTTTTTGTATAAACAAATACAGATTAAGCTTTATTAAGAAAATTTAGCACACAATGGAACCATTTTGAAAAAAAAATACCTACAATTTAAAAGTTTGATTTTTATAAAAAAATTTATAAATTTGAAGTCAATGTCTCATATTTTAAAAAAGATATTCAATTTCCACTACTCTTTCATCGGAGGTCAAGGAAAATCTGTTATTGACTTTTGTACTGTGACTATGACTGAATCGAACGATTCTATTAATTTGAAGTTGAGTGTATAAACTTTTCAGATCACATGCCTATTGTTGTGGAATTCTTATGTGAATCTTCACCAAAAGAAATAAATCTTCACCAACTATCTCGTCTTTCTTGGAAAAATTAACAAAAAGTTTCTTATCAGCGTAATTTTGACGATATCTTTTCTAAAAACGAGTTGATTGCAGAACCAACAGCAACAATTTTAAATCAGCTCACAGAATATATTCGAAGTTCAGCATCAAACAAAACTATAAGTCGGAACATTTCTTATAAACAAAAGTGGTTCGATAAGGACTGCTGGGAAGCACGCACCAAAGCTTTTGCTCTTCTGCGAGCCAAGTGAACTTCTAACAACCATCGACTAAAAATTTGGTACAGCGAAGCTAACATATATTACAAGAACCTTTGCCTTCAAAAGAAAATTGAAATTGAATTTGAAAAACTACAAGCAATAGCATTGGGTCAAACAAGAAACTCAAAGGATTTCTGGAAAATCGCGAGCGAGATCAATGGGATGATATATAAAATAGGCGTAGGCGTATCTGCTGAAGATCTTTCAGCTCATTTCAGGCTCCTTCTTTCCAACAGTTCTAATTTAATGTTCTCCTGCGCTGAACTGTTGATGACACATTAGACGCTGATATGTCAGTTCAGAGAATACAATCTGTGATCCTAAACTCCATATGAGTTTTTTAAAAATGCCACACCTACTTTCTTTAACAATCTTCAAATTCTTTTCCACAAAGTTTTCTTCACAGCTGAAATCCCCTTTTCTTTAAAAGGACCTTTCTCCCCCTCCCCCCTCTTCACAAAAAAAGGACCTTTTGCCGTTGTGGAAAATTACAGAGAAATTTTGTTTTTGAATGTAATTGCGAAAAAAATCTGTGGCGTTCTTGTAGAGAGACTTGAAAAGTGGGTCGAAGGGAAAAATATTCTATCTGATCTTCAAGCTGGCTTCAGAAAAATTTTTCAACCATTAATCAGATATTAACGCTGTCGTCCATTGTCAAAGCGTTTGACGCCAGGAACAAAACAGTTTGCTTATTTTTTGTTGACTTTAAAGTTGTCTTCTACCTGATTAACAGAAATGCGCTCTTCTATAAGCTCTCACAACTTGGCATATCTTCCAACTTCATTAGAGTTATAAAAGAAATGTACACTAACACAAATACAGCAGTTTGGGATGGCATATCCTATTCAGAATGGTTTGAGACAAATACTGGCGTGAAACAAGGTTGTCTCCTCAGTGCATTGTTGTTTTCTCTGTTTATAAACGGATGATCTTCCTGGAGGAGTAAGAATTGCAAATACTGTTGTTTTATAAAGATGACCTTCTTATAGTCTCTGATTCACCGGAAAATATGCAATTAATGATTAATCGCTTATCGTGTTACTGCAAAAGATGCGGACTAACGATTAATACAGAGAAGTCAAAAATGATTGTGTTTGCGCGATGTCCAAGAGTTTACAATGAAAGGCAATGGACTTATTATGATCATTCTCTGGAAACAGCTTAATAGGTCAAATATTTGGGAGTTAGACTAAATCCGACTTTAAATTTCAACAAACACCTAACTGAAAAAATTGTATCTGCTAAATATAAGATATTCAATGCAGTATTTAAATCAACTCTTTGCTATGCTTCTCAAGTTTGGGGGTCAATGAGTACGAGGAAATTCCATAGGAATTCCATAAAAAAACTCTTCTACCCCAAAATGCGCCTTGTTACGCTATATACTTGGAAAGCGGACTACCAAACCTCTTGACAAATACACTCAAGTCACGGGCTGACTTCATAATAAAGGTATGCTGTCATTATGAGGAATCAAGGATTTCAAAAAAACTAGTTTTGTATGAGTTGAGAAATAAAGGCTGGTGGTATGAAAGATGGCAATTTCTTGGCAACGCTTGTGTGGAAACCTTACATATTGATGTGAACAACGAACGTTATTTGAAAAACCTACTCTACCGCATTATTCAGAAAAACGTAGCCTCTATTCTCTCATCGTGAAGGCTCGGAATTCAAAGTGCGAAGGCAAATTTCCCTTGGAAAACAATCATTAATTATGCAGGAAACTATCCAGCTTCTAAACAAGTGTGACTTTAAAACCCCAAGCAATTTCTTAAAAACTGTTTACAAGTATAGGATGTTATTAATATCAGAATAGTTCTTTTTTGTTGATTATTGAAAATTTAATTAAATTTTAAAATTAACATTTATAAACTTGCCAACCAGGCTGACGGCTTAGCCATAGCTATTAAATTCATAATTTGTATTCGATTTTTTATATAGAAATGTAAATAAAATAAATAACTTACTTACTTACTTATTCCATTTTCACCAACTTTAGTAAATTTTTGTTAAAAAAGTTATTCTAGGTTGCATAAAATAATTTCTTGTGACAATTATTTTTTATTTATAAAAAAAAACGTTGATTGATTTTTTTGCAAAATTACATCAATATATGTATTATAAAATATAAGATTTAATTTAAGTCACTGGCGTTATTGTTTCGTGAGCTATTTTGGGTTTACCAAAGTTCCCTCTTTTTTCTAAATTGCTATGGTAAAAAAATCACACACTTATTTTTATATTATTATTTGTATAAAAAAGAAAAGTAAACATTTTCAATCAGACAAATCGGACCGATTACAATACTAAAGAAGTCGCCTTTTTCTTTGAATCAGATCATTTAAATGTCAATAAATTCTAGAAATTTAGAATTTTTGCTGTTGAGTTCACAATAATTATAATAACACCAAAACAAACAAATCTCAAAATATAATAAAGTTTTTGAAAAAAAATGGAAACAGTTACTTCTACTATACTAATTTTTAGTCAAACAGTTTTACAGTAGGTTCCGTAAATTTCGAAGATCCAATTTTTGTTCTAGGTGCTTATGACTTTAGGTTTAGGTTTTAACCCTGATTTCTAAACGCAACGAACAAAAACTCGACAAAACCGCGAAAATTGTTATTTTTTTTCATGTATTGCTGATTTTAACCCTGATAGGCTAACTTCTTCACAAAGTATATTGTACGTTTTCAAGCTAATTGAATTTTCTTCATTTTGAGCCCAACTTTTTCTCTGTTTACCCAATCATTTTCAAAATACATGATTTTTCCAATTTTGTTTTGGTGTTTCAAATATAAGTTAAAAAACTCACTTACAGTTTATAAGAATCTATTAAAACGAAAACTATTGTCAAAATCTACTTAAAAATGAGACAATAAATGTTGTCTCAAGGCATCGTGAATAACAGCAGTTTTAAGAATGTCTTGAGACTAAATCCAAGTATGGAAAGCATAAAACTCAAGTTCCTGATAAGGATTTGAAAATCCAAAATTTAACCATCAGTAGTTATGCATATTCAGGTAGTAGCTAATTTTGTTGATATTTTTGTTCAAGGTAACATTAAAAATTAGTCTTATATTTCTTATGATACCCTACTCCAAATTATCGGAAGCAACAAATCCTAAAATTTGGTGCTCGTTTCCGAAATAAATTACATACGCTAAGGTAAGCATAGAATAATATGAACAACACCTTACAAAAAACATTGAAATGGGTTTAATATTTGTAGGTGTTTCATAAAAGATAATTAAATTGATTGTTTTTATAGAAGAAATGCTGGAATGTGTTGTCGACAAGAATCATAAAACTTCGTGAATCAATTTTTGTTGCTCTAGACTGTTTTTTCTTCTAGTTTATAGCTATAATTTTTTCCAACACAAAAAAATCAGATTATTTGTCATATATGATGATGATTAATAATTGTGACAAAGATGATGAACAATTCTTCCAAATTCCACCTGGTACAAAAATTTGGCAATTTTCCAAACTTTTATTCTATACCTATGTTTGTAACTGACTTTACACCATTAATATAGATTTTTGTTGTCAAAATGCAATCTCATACTCGTAGATACAAATTGGCATTGCTTCAATGACTATAAAACTTAAATTCATTGTATAATAATAGAAATGTTGTATAACATTACAATAAGAGCTCTCATATTAGTGTATGCATAACGGTGCCTATGTGTTATGATTATTATTATGAATAATAACTGGGGTGTTTAAGTGCATTCGTTGGGGGCTTATACCTATAAGTATACTCTGCCCTTGAGTACTCATAAAAGATACAATAAACCTTTTTTTTTATCCATAGCCACGTTGTAATTGAGTTAAGTTAAGGAAGAAAAAATTGTATTGAAAACATTTTAACAAAAGATGTAATTTTCTCTCTGTTCAAATCACAATAAAAGAAAAAGGCTTAACTGCTTTAAAGTGCCTTACAAAAATTGTGGTAATTTAAGGTCTCGTACATTTCTATAGACATTTGTATGTTGGTTTTATCTTAAAGCTTTTTTTTCTTTGTATATGAAACAAATTCAAAAGTCATTTATTGAATTGTTTAAACTATTTGAATAAACAAAAATCACATAACGAACACACATTTCAAGTTTTTAACTTATTATAAACCAGAGCAAGAGCAAGGAAACAGTGAATGTTTGCAATGAAAATAATCATAAAAATTACTATGTCAAAGTATAACCATACATAAATATAAAAATGATCTAAATATTTATCTGTTCTAGGAGACTTTTCAATGTGCTCGTTTTGTTGTGTCTGATATTTTACAGTGGAACATTTTAGTTTCGTAGAATCTCCCAAAAATCTATCCTTCAATTTCTTCAAAATTATGAAAATTAATTTAGATTTTTAAAATGTTTGAATAAGTGGTTTTTATTAATTTAATTTAAATTTGTTAGATATTCTACCCCATTGTGTTCCATGTTTCATTGACCGACATCTGCAAAAATCTTTCAATTTTTTCTTGTGCAAAATAAACTTAAATTTTACTGCTTCTGATTTCATCGTTTAAATTAATAATAAAATGTCAGATGACGATAAATCGCACATTTAAAAAGAATTATTTCTGGTGTTTCTATCTATGTATGAAGCTTTTGAAGAGACAACAAAATAAATTGTTTTTCTTATTTTTCAATTTAAAATTTCCGGCAATTTTCCAACAATCATCATCATCATCATCTTCGATCGAAATGATGATGCATGGTTTTAAAATAAACGCCTGCTCAAACATCATTTTTGTCAGACTAAAATTAAAAAAGAAAAAATGAAGATAAAACAATTTCCCAGAAGATTCATTTTTGACCTATGGATGGTGATGAGTGGTCGTGTGTATAAGCAAGCATATTCATAAATAATTTTAAATAATATATTTCAAGATGTTGTTTTCTTTTGAAATTGGAAAACCGATAAATTTTCAAAAGACAAACAATTTTATTGGTGAGAATTTTTCGTTTCTTTTTTTTTTTGGTTGGTGATGGCCTCATAATTTATTTATGACGTGTGAAGGTTAATTTTGGAAAATTAGAACAAAATAAAATGTTTAGATGAATGTTTTCACTTGTGTTTGGAATTTTCTTTAAACACGGACAAAAAGTTCAATGAAAAAGACCTATTTTACAACACAAACAAAAATATATTTGAAATGATTTAATTTGACATGTTACTCCAAGGAATTCCTAGTAACCAAGGAAGTTTGAAAATTAAATTAGCCGCACCTGAGTTTTTTTTATTTAAAACAATTATTAAATATTTTTGTCTTTTTGAAAAATTGTAAAATATTTCCGAGTTTTATGAAAGATTTTAAAAAATTTAAAAATGTCAATTTAAACATATGAAAAAATAATTCTTTTGGGATATCCTCAAATAATTGAACTGCTTACTTTCAAAATTCGAAAAAAGGACTATTTTCAGGCTTAAATTTGAATCGAGTTTTAAAAAAAATTTCTTAAAAAAGTTCAGTTTCTAAATTTATAAATGTAATCTCGTTTGATGCTTGATTAGTTAAAACCTTTTTAAATTCTATTTCAGTTAAACGTCCTTATAACGAACCTTTAAGGGACCACAAAAGTGGTTCGTTACAAAGAAGTTACACATTCATTTTTGTTAATACAAATTTAAACTACAAAAATAATTGGTTTTAAAGAAGTTACATCTTTTAATTTTTTAGTTAAAAATATATCAAATTTCTTCCAATTATGATGATAGCCGAAACTATGCATCATCAGAGGTTTCATATCTTGTTTTAATAAAACTTCAAAATTATAAAATGCAATTGCTATGTCAATATCGTTGAGTTTTTCGAATGAATTCGTTTTCAGCATTGTCATTTGGTCAGTCCTATTCCTCAGATGTAATAACATTGACATTTTTGTTTGTTTAAGAGAAGTTCATATTAAGAACATAATCCTTAAATGTAATAGGGTAATCATCATTTGGTAGAGCTATTATTAATGATCTTATCGTTGTTAATTGAACTCAGTCTTCATCGGACCAACTATTAAAAGTACCAAACCCAGCTTTGTTAAAACATTTTACAGTTTTTTATTTAAAACAATTTTGCTTTCGGGGCCAAAAATTGGTTCTTTATAAAGAACATTTTGCTTTCATTAAAAGGTATCTAATTTGTATGGGTTGTTTTTAAAGGGGAAGGGGAACAGAATGAAATTCGCTATAGAGAGAATCACATTATAAAGAAGTTCGTTATAAAGAACTTTAAATTTGGTCATAGGTAAATAATATTTAGGATAAATTTATATTAAAAGAGCAAAACAAACACTGTGGCGTATGTGGAAAATATTCATTTCTCTTTAAATTGAAAAAAATATCTCTTGACTAACCACTTCCTCCTTTATGACCTGAAACTCTGGACCAATGTGCATTACCTGGGCTCATAGCCGAAATACCTGCCCGGTAGCTGTTTTCCTGAATCTTATTAGATTTGTAAGGTCCTGAATCTTCACTAGTCGACAAAATTCCTTTCTTTTTTTTCTTGCACAAAGATAAGAATCATGAATTCGAATCTTACCTTTAAATGTGTCTATCACACAAAGTTTCAACTTAACATGAAGTTATTGTAAAGGTCTCGATTTGTCGAATTGAAAATTTTTACATTTCAAGTAGTCGAAATAAAAGATTTTTAGAAAGATGTTTTATTACACAGATAATAATGCTGAAAGATGCAGAATGGGGTCTCAAGAAAATTGCGCGGGTGTTTTTTTACCATAACAGTTAAAAAAAGGCGAATATTTTGGTTAAACCTAAATATCTCACGGACCAATGACGCTAGAGACTTTTTTTTCTAAATCGAAAAAACTGAAAAAAAATTGTCACCTCAAAATTTAATATTAAAAATGATTTCACCTCCAAAACAATTTTGTGCAGCAAAAAATAACGTTCCTAACATCTGGTAAAATTTTGAGAAAAATCGACTTGACAGTTTTTTTATAAAAAATAAAAAACTAAAAAAATTACTCAAAGTTGGTAATAATTAAATTTCGACTCAAGTATCTTTTCAAAAACTTGATATTATGGCTTTCAACTAATTTTATCTTATAAGAAATATTGTTTTCAACATTCAGAAAATGTTGAGAAAAATCGATTTGACAGTTTTTTTACAAAAAATAAAAACCCAAACAAAAAAATTAATAAAAGTTGGTAAAAATTGATTTTCGACTCAAATAGCTTTTCAAAAATTAAAAATATTGTTTTCAAACTTTTCTATTTCACAGAAAATATTGTTTTCGATATTCAGTAATTTTTTTATGAAAATTCAACGGTCCGTTTTTTCATAAAAAAAATAATATAATAGTACGCACATTTTTTAAAAATTGATTCTCGGTTCTTGACATCTTTCAAATTAATTTAATTCATCCAATTTGTAAAAATTTAAGAAATGCTACTAAAATTGTTTAAGATTTGCTTTCGACTAAAAGTCTATTTAAGAAATCTAGATTTTCGAACTTAACTATTTCTTTATATGAAAATTATTGTTGGTAATTTTAAGTTTTTAAAAAATAATTCAACTGACAACTTTTTTAACCCAACACGAAAACGAAAACTAACTTTTAAGCACGACAAATCGACAGACGGGATAGGAAGGTATCAGTGTGGGTCGCATACCTGCTTCTCCTTAAAATATGTATGTTTTTAAAATTGCAAAAAAGAACCAAAAATATTTTTTTTAAGCCTTACTCAAAATATCTCTTAACAATAAATTATAGGATGATTTTGAAAAGTACAAATCAATTTAAAGTATTGTAGTATCTCAATTAATTTTAAAGAAATTCTAATTAGTTCTGACCCTTTATTTGAATCTTTATGAAGTTTTTGAAAATACGGCTTGGATTTTGAATCTAAACTTTACTGTTTGCTACAATTTCAAATATACCCGCTTTAAACATTATTTTTGTATTTTTTAATATATTTTAAAAACTTGATATAGTTCAATATGTTAGACAGCAGATTCGTTACAAGAACCAAACTTACTTTCAAACCATTTTGCCTGTTTCTGTTGAAAACCATTTAAGCATTTCTTTTAGATTTTTGTAAAATCGGTGACATCTTTCAACTTATGAGGATTTTTTGAAAATTGTGGGAAATAATATAAATATTTCAACTGATTATTGAAGAAAAGGAATATAGATTTAGAAAACTATCACGGATTGTATTGAAAAAAACTGCCTCAAGAAGCCTTATAAGTTTTTTTTTCGAATTTTAAAAAGTTATATCTCAAAAACCTGACGTAAACAATTAATTTTGAAGTAGGATTTGAATTAAGGCCTTGCAAATCTAATGAACAAGTGCAATTTAATTGTCATGATGTAAACCCTGTTGATCATTAAGATCAATTGTCTACACCAATCTTATAAGTGGCCCCAATGCAAAAAAAAGTCTAAAGGTATAAAATCATAAGATCTCGATGGGCATATTGTGATCAGGCCAATAATACAGTCAGGAGCTTTTATAACAAAACATTTTTTCATTTTTGTAGTGAATTATAACAATTTCAATGTGTTGTAATTTAAAAAATGATAACTTCAATAGTGACAACTGCTGAAAAATCGGAGTTCAAAATTAAACCTCCTATTGAAAAACACTACATCAAAACTTTTGTTGAGTAAAATTCAAGACCAAGTCCATGTGTATTAATTTTGCAATTTACATATATTTCAATGCAGTAATTTCATTTCATAATAAACTACCTAATTAAAAATTGCACAGCATAATATCTAAATTATCTGAAATTGAATTATTTTCTTAGTTGTTATGTTTGCTATTGTTTACCCATTATACATCAACACTTAATTAATATGCAAGGCCTTTTTGAATCCTCCTCCTCTTAATCACAATCAAGTCTACCTCACTTCGAAATAAACTTGTCTTTAATTGATTTAATTTTTTTTTCATAATTGTTTTTAATTTTTGCAAATTAAACTTTCACGTTACTATAAATATTTAAATTAAATTTGTGTTTAATTCGCTTTCCAATATATCGAACTCGCATTAAAAATTCATTTCAAATGTTTGCTCTTCTCTATATCAAATTCTGTATACATTTTATACACTATAGTGAAAATTTGTATTATTGTTTTAATTATACAATTAAAAATATATTCATTAAAGTAACAACCATGCAACTTGAGTATATCTAAACTACTTATATTCACCTAACAACAATATTTATCCATCAAATATACTACAAAATAGCAAACCAAACGACAACTAAGTAATCAACTATACACTTATATAGAAAATAAACTCTCTTCTCAAATTATCACATTATAAATAATTTAATTGCTGATGACAGACGCTGACGTTGTTGTTGTGTCGTCACTTATGATTATAATATAATCATGTAAAGGCTCATAAATCCATCTTTTGATGATAACAACAATCCAAAACAAAACAAACCATAATGTTTACATTAGTTTTAAACTTTCACTTGTATAGATACCAATCGAGTATGTATCGCTGCTGAACTCTAACGCAAAAATGTAACTCAAGTTCCATTATAGATGTATCTATAGATACACTCGAATCGTGTAATAAATTGCAATGTTAGATATTTTTGATTTTTTTGTTTTTGCTGAAGTTTTTGCATTCAACTTCAACATAACAACATAGCTACAATGTTGCCAACTACTGTTGAAACATGTTGATTGTACAACATTTTGAATTCATTTCTTTTAACCTTACAAAAAAGTATCTAAATTATGCATCTCACTTCCATCTTAACCTAAAGGAATCATCAAACCAAGTTGGCAACATTGTTTTTGTATCTCAATTGCTATCTGATATGTACCCAAATGTATCTCACGACAAATAAAGTGTATCTCTGATCGTAGTTAGGCATCTTATGTACATTTATTAAAAAATAAAATAGGTGGTAGTGCTCCACATTCCACAATTTGTAATTCCACCGCATACAGTTTTTATTTTGTTTTTCTTAATTACCCTTCACGAGTGGTAATGAGGAAAAACAAAACCCAGAAGAGAAAATTCTCAAAACTAATCGAACCATAAAACTTCCGTCTATGTTCAGCTGACGTAAATTCAAGTCATCGAGAAGAAACATCAACGACAAACTATTAAAACAAATAAAAAAGAAGTGACAATATTTATATGAGATTAAACGCAGCGGAACCAATTTGCTGTCAAATATGAAGTTATGACACAAAAACCTATATTCCGTCTAAAAAAGCGTGACTGACAAAAATTTAAAGCAAATTTTTATTATTTTCTTGCCATAAAATACATTATAAAAATAGAAGTGCAATAAATTCAACAACACACACAAAAACTCATTCATAAAATAAAAACACTTTGAAAATTAATACAAAAAATGAATAGCCAACCGGCGAGCCAGCCCGAAAGTATCGACTTAGCCTATGATATGTGGGCTGGCCAATTTGAATTTGTCGGCTCTCCACAGAACAACAACAACTCACCAAATAACAACACCCTCAACAATAACAGTAACTTACAATATCGATTAAGTGATAAAAATTCTAGTCAATGTCGTGGCAGTACCGAAAGTCTTGAAGATTTAAATCTCAACTTTACATCACCAACAACGACAACAACATCTTCAACTTGGAACGGAAGTGACTTCAGCAAACAACCGATCCTAATCGATCAGGAAACATTTTTGAGTTTGAATCCCAACGATTTCGATGATATTGTTTCGTCAGGTCCGAATTCGTTGGTGTTTATCGAAAATAAATTTAACGAATCGCCATCTGCCGGAACAGATGGTAAACTAATTAATCTAGAAGCTTTAACGAACAAATTAAATTGCAAACCAAATAACAACAATACCAACGGATTTAAGTTGGAAAATCTGAAGAATTTTAAAAACAAACTGTTGTGTGATTTTTCGGAGAAAAACAATAACAATAACGGTATTGGTGGACAGCAGGACGGAGTTGTTGGAGTTGGTGGAAGGATGAATGGAATCAATGCTGAACTGTGCGAGAATCTCAATGAACAGGTAACATTTATTTTTGTTTCCCGCAGGTTTGCTTGATTTTCTAGTTCTTTGAAGAAAGATGTTCACATTTTGTACTCAAACGAATCTATGTAAGTTTATTTAAGATTGAATGGGCTTGTATTTCCTTTGATAAACAGGAAATTACTTTATAGAAATGTTTATATTTTGATCTAAGAAGTGAAAAATAAGCTATTACAGTATTAATTGATTTAAATTTGTGTTCAATTACAAACCAATTTAACAGTTAATTGATATTAAAAATGTTGGATTCAACAAGATGATAAAGTGTAACTTTTTTAACAACCTTTCCAAAATTATAGTAGCACGCTTGTCGTACTGTTTAGTGCGTAGGACTGTCATGCCACAGATCTTGAGTTCAATCCCTGCCTGTGCAGGGTATTGTCTCTTTCGAGAAATTGGCAAATTTTCCAAGAGTAATTCTTATCATGAAAAGTACTTTCTTTAATAAGCCATTTGGATTCGGCTTAAAACTGTTAAAATAATATTTCAACTTTTTCAATTATGAAGAAAGTTTTATTGAAGAATTCGAACAAAAAAATTGAAGTGTAAAACTTCCAAATTTTCATCTTTTTGAAAACATTGTAACAACTTTTTTTCAGGCCTCATTTCAAATGCTCGTTTAATTTGAAATGGTTTTCAAATTCTAACATTGAATCGTGGAGTTATGGTAATTTATAATATAGAATTTTTTTAAGTCATAAATGAGATCCTGTTTTAAACAAATAGTTAGTATGCTTAGGATAGGATTTTCCAATCAAAGTGTGTTAAATCATAAAGTCTCAGTGACAATTGTAATCACTTCTTCCAAGAATACTACGTTCAGAAAAATGTTTACCATTGTTTCAGTAAATTCTAACAATTTCAGTGGGTTGTTAAAGCGTGTCTTATTTTAATTTGTGGTGAATGACAAATTTAAAAGTGACGTCTGCCAAAATGAAAGATTGTTCAAATTGAAAACTCTTCTTGAAAAATCAGTATTGCTTGAAAATATTTGTATTTTATTTAACTTTTACTCCAAAAGCAATTAGTTCAAAAAACTTAAAGATTTGAAGGAGTTTTTAAGTGCTGAAATAAAATTCAATGGCAACATATTGATATTTATTAGAAATCAACTAAATTGTTTATTTTCTTTCTTCATTATGTCAGCTTGCTTTCTAAATGTCATGTACTTTCCGCACTTTTGTACAAGTAGAAATTCATTATAAATTTTTCACGGTAAAAAAAAAAACTGTCTGTTAAATCGATACAAGCAATTGGTTATTCTATACAAAACTATATTCAAGGTCTTTCCTTACAGACCTATAAGTAGTCTAAGAACTTGAATACACAAAAATTGAAGTACATGCAAATAAATCAGTGAGTATAAACTTATACGATATAAAATCAATAAAATTAAACTAGGTGGTTTATTTCATATCGAAGCAGGTATACAGCTTTAGATTGAATTTGTTGTAGAAAAAAAAATAAGTGTGAACAACTTTAAGGCAACTAAATAAGGGTGGTATTGTAATACGTTATGTACCTTACCTACACAACGGTTTCCAATAAGAGGTTTCATTTTAAATGGCTCACTATTTTGACAGATGTAATAATTTGAAACTGTCATCTTTTGATATTTGATGCCTTAAAATTACGTCTTTATTAAAAATACAACGATACACACCTCAAAATTACTTGAAGTTGTTAAAATTCACTACAAAAATGGTTTACATTTTGCAGTCACAGTTCACATTCTTGCAATAGAAGATTTTAATATCAAATCGAAACCTCCTATTAGAAGAAATCCATCTATTTAGGTTGTTGAATTTATTCTGCATAGTGAAAAATGGTCTAATTTTATGTACATAAAGGCTATAAACCTTATTAAAAACATTTATTGGCTGAAACTTAACTACTTTTTCTACTAGACCACCGGATTACATCTAAAAGTTCTAATGCATGAATTTATTTCAAAGAAGTCGCTGTTTTTCAATTGATTCCGTAAAATTTTTGAGGAAAATTTGCAATTAAACAAAAAATTTTCTTCGAAACCAGCATTTTCTCTAAGACTTCCCATAGACCTCCTTGCCTTTTTTAAAAGTCCCTTAGTCTTTATTGAATTAATGTAGATTTTTTTTAAATAAATTATTAAATAAAGATTATATCAGTGTGATGCAATTAGCCTTTATTAACTCAAACTGTTGATAAGGCATGTAAAATACTTACATCATACTATTAATATACAGTTTTCTTCTTATCGTAATTTGTTTGTAAGCTCTGTGCTGCCAACCGGATGCATAACTTCCAGCGTACAACGATAATTTTATATTCTGTAAGTCGTTGCGTAGTTTTTTTTTAACAGGAAGTAAATTTTGTAATATGGAAAATATTTAAAGTAAAAATTTACTTGTTTTATTATTTTTTTTTTTGTTTACCTTCAAAATCTTACAGACGTTACAGCCAATACCACTAGAGCTTATATTAGAAGAATAAATGTGAAAATTCTTAAGGTTTGAGTTAATGAGGGTAAATAAGAAACTAGATGTTCAACATCTGAATTAGTTTCAATTTATTTCGCTTTTAAAAGTCCAATAGATGGCAACTCTTTTTGGTTTTGGAAAATGCGTTTAGAAGTGTTGGAAAGAAGGAGATCTGATAACATTAAAAACTACTTTTGAGTTTAAAAAGCTTTTAAAAATGGTATTGTCAAATGATAAAAATCAGTTCAAATCAGTAAATCATTAAGCTAGAAACATGATTTTCATTATTTTAAACCTATTCAGCATTTTACTACCTCTCAAAATTCTACTTAAGTTAAATCACAAAATGTTTAAATCCATATGACTTCTGAGTTTTTGACATTTGATACTCGGTTCTTAATATCGAGTAAATTACTATATATTTTTTCAATTGCTCAGCAATTAAATTAGAATTTGTCTCCATTATTTTTCGAATTTTTCTTTTTATAATTTTTTAAGAATATTGTAAAATTAAGGGCGCATTATTTTAAACGATCTATTGTTGAGCGTTTAATAACTTACTAGTTAGCAATTTACTTAAGGAGTTCAAATTTGCAAACCTTTCTTTTCGTTTCGCAAACTAGTAAATTACTAATTTCCTTTTATTGAAAATCGAGCACCCAAACGTGTCTAAAAAGTGACAACTAGTGGAAATAAACTTAAATGGACCCATAAATTAAATTTGCTTCATTGTTTTTAGAATTTGTCTTTGTGTAATTTTTTAAGAAGTTTGTAAAATTTAAGGGCGCATACTTTTAAACGGATCTATTGTTAAGGGTTTAACAACTTGCTAGTTAGCAATTTACTTAAGGAGTCCAAATTTGCAAACCTTTCTTTTTCCTTTTTGAAAAACGAGCATCCAAAAATGTCTAAAAAGTGACAGTTCGTGAAAATAAACAAAGCAACTAGGCTTAAACAATATATTGTTAACGGTCTAACAACTTTCTAGTTAGCAATTTACTAAACGAGTTCAAATTTATAAACCTTTCTATTCGTTTCGGTAACTAGTGAATTTCTAATTGCCTTTTATGAAAAAAACGAACATCCAGAAATGTCTAAAAAGTGACAGTTCTTGGAAATAAATAAAACAAGTACGCTTAAACGGAACTATTAATTATTGGAATTCGTAAATGTAGACTCGAACATTTCATTCACTGCTCTTGTACAGATGTCATATGGATTTATCAAATTGCTAAAATTTAAAGTAGCCACTCCTTGATTTTATTTTTAGCAAATTGTTTAGAGATAGTAAAGTGTTAAAATCGTTAAAAATTAGGTAAATCATCTTTCAAGCTAAGTAAATAGTTAAAAAATTTCCTTGACATTTTACTAAATCGTTTAAAATGTTGCGCCAATGTGTTTTTCTTAAGTGTGTGGCAATACTTTTTTTGGAGTTGGTCTTTTTGACAGCTGTCACTTGATTTATACGCAGTTTGGTTTGCATTTTCATAATGAATAGACTAAGTCATAAACAACGTTTGCAAATCCTCCAAATTTAATACCAAAATAATGGTTTGGTTCGTGCGACGTATCAATTTATTGAAGAAAACTTTTGGTAAGCGCGTTGTCTCGCGATGTGGGCCTACATATGTCATGGTCTCCAAGATCGTACGAATTAACACCGCTGGCCGTTATTTTGTATTGTGAAGTCGCTTGTCTATAAAGATAAGTCCAAAAAGTATTGAAGCCTTGGCAATGTATATTAATCTCGTTATTGCTGTCATACGGCCCCAAAGAGGTCTTTAATTGGGCTTCTTGGCTGGAATTACTGCGAGCCATCCAGTAAGGTGGTACGACATAATTTTTAAAACATAATGTCAAGCCATAATCTTTATAATAAAGCTTGTCCATGGCATCAAATTGTATGCGTTTAATTTTTTCTTGAAAACCACTTATCTACAGAAAAAACAGTTTTTTAACATAGCCCTTTATTTACACTTACTCTTAAGTAAGTGCCTGCCCTAAACTGTGATTTTTTACCAATTTTATAAATTTAATATTTTAAATTTGAACTCCTGTGAATCGATGTAGGTACATTTAAAAAATTATTGTGAAACTTTATATGAAATAAAGTAATCAAACAGACCTATTCCATAACGCATATATCTAGGTTTTACTGTATCAGTCTAAATTTAACAAGCATAAAATATCTTATAAATATTATGCTCTCGCAAAATAGTATATCGCTCAATAATCTTAGGAGAAAAGAAAACAAAAACAAATTCTAACAATTTTGAATTTCTCTCCTCTCTCAAACTTTCAAACAAGCCAAAATAAAAATTAAAAAAATTATACATATTTACGAAAACTGAAACGTAAAACCAAAATAATTTTATGCTTGATGATGATATGATCATTTAAATAATATCAAAAGGTGATAGAAGACCATTCACCCATTTAAAAGGGAGAACCTGTCTTTCGTTACAATATTCACCAGACACCACTCGTTATCTGTCTGTCATTTTGACAAGTTTTATATTTAACACAACGAAACTTCAAAATTTCTATCTACCATAACCATAAGACACCGGCAGCGCCTGCAGCGGCGGCGGAAAACAAAAAACATACGACATATCGGACATATGTTTTTTCTCATGTAAAAATGTAACTCGCACTAAAATCTATTCTCGTCATGACAAAATATTTACATTAACGTGTCGGTCGGTCTTCTCATCAAAAACAAATCATGTCTTCTACTTAACAGCCATTTTTGTTGCCAAAACAAAACAACCTAAGTTGCTTGGTGACTTAAAATAAAACACGTTCTTTTTGTTTTCATTCTTTACGTATATATTTGTGATCCAAGTTTAATAATAATTATTATATTTATGCACATTACGAAATAAGTGGTCTCGAATTTAAGTACCTAACACAATAATATGTGTTGATGTGCTTGCGCATCCGTTAGAAGGGCAGCACTTAATATAATAAAATTATTACACCAAACTCTGGACCTGGGGGCTATACAAAAGATGTAAACGGATTTACGCGCTCCGAAAAAGTCTTAATACACGTATAGACGTGTGACCACACGACGACGATGAGCTCTTTTAAAGGAGAAATATTCTCGGGCTATAGCACATTCTTCAAATCCCCATTCCCATATTTCTCCAAGTTTTCGTTACTTGGAACTTTGTTTTTCGTTGTTTTTAGAATGGAGTGCGGAAATAGAACTTTCCGTGGACCGACCGGTGAGTGAGGTGGCGGCGCAGCGTAGCGGTCCGCAGCGACATACAGCGGCATCGTCTTAGAATAATGATCGGCCTGCTCCTCAGTAGACCATTGGAGAGCGACAGTTGAAGAAGCGTGTCTCTACTTACGTCATTGTGTTGTCGCTTTCGATATCCGCCGCCATATTACATAGAATTTAACCGTTAAATTGACATATCAATATATTTTATGTATCTATAGTGACCGAAAAAGTTCAATTGACCTAAAAATTCCCTATCGATTCAACGACTTACACCGAGGCTACATCAAGCGAATGAGACAACAACTTCGACGCGACTGATGAACGCTTTATCGGGGTTCGTGGGTGCTTCGCCGCGTTTCGCTTCGCGTTCCGTTCTATGTTTGGATGGCGAATAAAATGTTTTATATGAATCACTTTGCTGATTAGAATATGAAAAAATATTGTACTTAATTAAACGTTCGAAAAAAAAGTATCTGCAAGCTCAGCCAATATAACAACAATCGAATGCACATATTGGTGAGTGGTGGTGAGTTCGCGGTGACGGTGACGGACGATCAGTTGCTGTGAGAGAACAACGGACTGAACGACTCATGGTTGTATTTCGCGCATGAATCTTCTTTTGTAACGCCCGGAGCACCAGTTTTTTGAGTTTTTTTTTCCACAAATATTTTGTGTACATAACGAGGCAATGTAAACTTGCGAATACCGATTGTGTGCGGGGTTTAACATCAACGTTTACAACAACAACCATTTATAGCTTCATCTATGCATTGGATCTTTGCTATGTAAATTTTTAGTGTTTTTGTTGTTGTTATTTTTGTTTAACGAGAGAAACCAAATTTTGCTGGCGCAAATGTATCTTAAACGTTCAATGGATGTTGACGATCTTTTGGATGATATACGTCAATTGAAGAATTCTTGTGTTAGTTAGTTCATTTTTGTTGACATTTTAAATTTTTTTTTATTTATTCCATGCACACAAAAATCAAATATAAAATTAAATTAATGTTGGTATTTTTTTTAATTTCATTTCAGTTGGAATTGTTGCAGCGACAAGTTACAGACTTGGCAGATACACAAACAGACAGAACAACGCGTACAAAAACAGAGTATGCAGTACTACAGACTCGGTACCATATGCTCGAGGAGCAGTTTAGAGAGGTAAGTTTGAGTTATGGTTGTTTATTAATTTATTTGTTTACTTTGTTGATTGTTGTATTGTACTAACGTTTTGACATTTTGCCTTTTTTTTTTGGTCAAAAATCATTGACTCAATAAAATTAAAAGACACGTCTACGCCGTACTTATTTATGTTGTTTATTTAAAACAGCTAGAGTTATTCCCTTCAATAGCTCAAGTTTTAAAAACAAATACAATGATGACAAAATTGTTAATACATTCCTTTCAGTGCATTCGGACTAGAGGCTAAGCCGGCGAGCAGTCAATTTAAAAATGTGAATTTTTCCAAGAGAGTTATTACATCGTTATCTCAAAAATACACTAAACTCGTATTTAAAATTCTTAAAAAATATGGAAATGTTTCCACTCGATTTGTTCTTTTAATTCAATGCTTGAGATAACCAAACCCTAAATGTCAAAATTGTATGAACATGTTATTTTACGAGAATTTCTTGACATTTAGTCAAGCTAAAGCTATAGAACTCGATTAATTTCAAACTCATTTCTTCATCAACTTTTCAAGCGCTAGAACTCTGATTTGGATCTCAGTTTGAAATAGAACCCTCAATTTTGGTGCTCTAGGATATTAGAGCTCGACTTAACACTGTTTTAACTTCTTTAAAAAGCGTCATTTTTGTAGTTAGTACTATGAACTGGCATACCAGAGGTCTTGGTTCGATCCCTGCCTATGCCATCTAAAGTTGTTTTTACTGGTACTGCCTGTTGCGTGGAATTGACAAATTCTCCAAGAGTAATTCTTGTCATGAAAAGTGCTTTCTCAAATAAAAAAGTTCGGAATCGTTAAAACTGTTGGTCCCCTCCATACCTGACAACATAACTCGCACACAGGAATGGTTGGGAGTTGTAAGTCACAAGGCCCTAATTCTCCAAGAACTGTTGTGACATCCAATAGTAAAATAAAATTTAAACCCATTAAACTTTTAACTTTTCTTGCGCTTTATTTTATTTTCACATATTTTTTAAATGAAATATTGAGAGCATTTATAATAACCACGACTATGCATTGAGTCTAACATAAGAGCTATTTAAAATATGTGGAGAAATAAAATCAAATCCAAAATAATCAATATTCATATGGGCAACATTACATGATAAAAGTGTAAAAAAAATCTGTTTAAAGAAGACAAAACGGCCGTTTCGATATTATGTACACCTGAAGAAATATTTAAAAATACTAAACTTTTATGAATATTGTTGCGTTTTTCATCTCTACAATAATCTTTAGACTAAATCTACTGAACACACGATTTCTTGAAACTACTTTCTAGCATTTAAATTGCATGCGTCATATGATATTTTAGAGATTGCAGGACTGAAAACCAATTTCTTTTGATCTTGATTCAAGTAAAACGTTCATTTCAAAACTAGTATATGTGCATAATCTACATCTGCACATTTATCAAAAAAGAATAATTTTAAATTCACAAATCTTAAACGAAATCCAATAAAACATAATTTTTATTTCGAAAAATATTGAGAATAAAAAAACCAAATCCTAAAATAAATGTCCGCTCCATCGAACCTTGACAGTTTGTTTTTAAATGCTGTTTGTAAAATGTCAGTATTTTGAGTCAGAACTATCTACGGGGTGCTACAAAAATAATCAAAAATAATTCAGCTCCATTCAACCGAGATATAAAATTCCTAGAACTCAAAAATGATTTTAATCCGTTTTCCAGTTATGATCGAGTTTTAAATATTTTTTTTAAATGAAATTCCACTGATAAACTGAAAATTACTATTTTTGTATTTTATTTCAAGTCAAAAATTTTTACATCCAGAATTCAGAGTTATTGACGACATTTTAGAAAGCAACTTTTATCACGTATTTTTTTATCCCAACGGCTTCCTTTACCGAAAAATTCGAATGCCAAGACTTTAATGCGAACGTTTTTCGAAAAACTAACGTCACGATACGTCTAACTTTTTGTATGTTATTTTTTAAGTCAAATTCAAGACCTAGGACTTTATATTAGTTGATTGTTTCAACAAGTCACAGAGGATACCGATACAGCGAGTGTTACATTGGACCGATGTTTGCGTAGTACGAGCAGCTCAAACAATAGTAAAAGAGATAAATGATCCATTTCCTTGGAAAACCAATAAAACATTTTTTGAGATATCTAAAAGGTTGTCAAATATTTTTTGAAAATCATTACTGCAAAAAATTTAGAGAAGTTTTAATAATTGAGTTTGTTGAAAACCCTCAAATTCGATTCAAATAATAAAAATTTAAAACTGTTGCATTTACACTTGAGAAAATCCAAAAAGAGCTGTGTACCCAATTTTTATAATTTAGTTAATAAAAACCGCATGAATAAAAACACTTCTTTTCAAAAGTTTAAAATGGAGGCGTTAGCCTACTTTTTTAAACCGGAACTTTACTCCATGTCGTTCGTTGTTATTTCTATAGGGTTTTTCAACAAGGGCGGGTAGATGTCGTGGCGTTTGCTGGGTGGCACGTAGCGCCGCGCCGTATTGGTGGAACCACATGTCTTCTAGTTTCATATGGTTCAATTTTGTTTCAATTAAGAAATTAGCTACCATCGTTGTGTAGAACTCGGTGTTGACGGTGATCCCCGCACTAACATCGTTTTTAAAAATGTACTGACCAATTAGGCCCATTATTCACATCAAATACTAACTTTTTCAGGATGCATTATCTGTGAACATCGCGTCGGTTGGCGTCGTCCTACAGACGGAAATTTTGCTTGGTAACACAGCCATTCATCGAAAAATGCCCCTCATCACTAAAGATCATTTTTCGGCCAAAATTGGGGTTCTCTTCCAAATGATTCAAAGCCCAGTCACCGAACAAACGGCGTTATTAATGGCCATTAACTTTGAGCTCCTAGGTCAGTTGGATCTTGTACGGGTCAACTTGAAGAATTTTGCCCAAGTCCTGATGCAAAATTCTTCAAGTTGAAATGTGTGAAAGACCGAGTTCTTCAGCACTACAAGAAATAGACTGCCTTGGGTTCTGCTGTGCACTTTCGGCTTAACTTGCGTTCCTTGAACGTACGGGTATTGGCTAAATGTTTACTGAACCGTTCGTCTCAAATTTTGCCATCAAACGCTCAAGAGTCGACTGTGCAGGGCCACCGAGTCTACCGTAAAGTGAGCGCAATGCGCGCAAAGTTTGCATTAGCGAACACTCATTTGATAATAATGTTTAATCATTTGAACGTGCTGTTCAATCGTGTAACTTGCCATGATGATTTGGCATAATCAACTGAATAATAAATAAAAGATTTAAGACATGGCACCAAAACAAAATATCCAGTTTCATTTAGACCCTCCCCGCCTTCAAACAATTTAGCCGATATACTTCCATTAATTCCCATTAGTTTCCTTTATGTTAAATGTCAGACGTATACTCTCAAGTAAATGTGGACACTCTTTTCTGAGTCACACATCAAGAATGTAAAATACTTTACTCGTTTTGTGTTTTATTTTTGAAGAACCTCTTTAATGCTTTGATATTTTCCCAACACTCGAAGTGCTTAAAATTGCACATTTTAAAAGAAGTTGTATCTGAGGCTCGTTCAAAGTATTTTTGTTTTAAATTTATTTTAATAATATAGAATTTCCATTTCGTGCCCGAAGCATCAACGGTTTATCAACAAATTATAGTCAGAAGGTTCAAAGCAAGAATGTAATCGAAATTAAGAGTGAATGCTGATGTTTTTTTTTTTGAAAATCTTTAATATCGGAAATGATTTAATAACTTTTTATTTGTTCATATAATACTAATCACGTGTACACCCGAGTTTCCGGGCAAACATATATTTTTCGTATTTATTAATTTACATTTGATGTTTAATTTCTTAAAACTATTTATTGTTACAATTTGGAATTTACTTACATTCAATAATTTCGAAGTTAAGTTAATTTTTTTATAGTTCATTAATTTATTTTTGTTTATTTTTTAGTCGGAACTTCGTGCCGAAGAACGGTTAGCCGAAGAACAAAAACGCCATCGTGAACTTCTAGCTCGGCATGAGCGTGAAGCCGCTTTACAAAATGAAAATTGCCAAATTAAAATAAGAACCATTGAGATCGAGGCGAATGCCTTGAGGGAAGAAGCACAAAGATTACGTGTATTATGTGACAAACAAGCTAGTGATCTACATAATACGGAAGAAAAATTAGAACTTGCACGTGATAGTATTATGGCCTTGCAACAAGACTTAAGCAATGCTAAATTGCTTGAACGTAAATATGAGCAAGAGAAGAAAGCTTCAGAAGATCTAATGGTTGAGATGAGCCGCGAACTTGAGCGATTGCGTTCAGAAACTGGACCAGCAATGCCAAGTACATCACCAGAGGCATTAAGACTGGAAGAACTGCATCAGGAGTTAGATGAATTAAGAATACAAAACAAATGTGAGTTTGTAATTTAAAAAAAGAATTCTCAAAATTAAAACGAAATTTGAATTAACAGCCATTTTCCATGTAGTAAAGTGTTGGAAATCCCATAAACAATTTGACAGTTTTTGAAACATTGGATAGCAATTTGTCTTTTTTTAGTTTGTATTTCTCTGACTTGCTGTGCATTTTTTGGTTAAAATCCTTTCAAATTCATATACAAAATCAATTTGACAGGGTTTAGGATTTAAAATCAATTAATTTACAGCATTTCAAAGAAAACAAAACTTAAACATGATGAAAATACAGTGAACTGTCACAAATTAAATTGCTAAAGGGGTGTTTACAATTTTCTATCTTAAAAAATGGCTATCAAATCATGCGTATATTTTGAGAAAATCTTATCAAGTATGTTTTAATAAATCTTTTGTATTTACAATCAGCTCTCGAGGAACAAAATGAAGAACTTCAAGCAGCAGTTTTGACACGTGGCGTTGAAGAAGGAAGACATCTTCTAAATGGCACTTTAAATAGTTTGGCACAAGAACTGGAAGAAATGTCTCAGACGCAGGTTAGTTTAAATTTATAGATTTTCTTCAACGAGAGATTTCCTCTTTTTTGGTAGAGCATGATTTTATTTTTATACACGGGGGCGTAGAACACTTCCATCGTGGAAAAATGAAAAAGAAAAGCAAATGGCAGCGGGCGGTAGTCATCTTTTTGTTTTTTCTTTTATAATTTTGTTTCTTTTTTTTTATTCACCAAAAATGCTTAGTATAAATTCACCATTAAAATACTCACCATATAAAAATCACAATTCAAAGAAAAATAAAACAAAAATTGCTTTATTTTTTTTATTATACAACACGTAATATTATTTATTTTTACAGGACTCTGTGGATTCAGCCACAATGGCATCATTGAGCCAGGTAATAATAATTGGGATGGTGCAATTTTTTGATTCTTTATTAAAAACAAAAAAAAACAAGGCTTTCTATACTCATTAACAAAACTTCATTTATTTTTAAATAAACTGCTACACAAAAGCTTGTATATAATTTACTATTAAAATAAGCAAACACAATAGTTTTAAGGATCTAATTTTTGGTTTTTAATTCTTTGGAATCAAATAATATTTAATTTGCGCCACTTTTTATTGCACGGATCACTTTTTTGCTTATGTTTTTGTATTTTTTATTTTTTAATATATTTTTAAACTTTTTTTCTAAATAAAAACATTAAAAACCTGGAGACTAAAAGTAAGGGTTCCACAATAAATTAAGAATGTTTTAAACTTACCATTTTTCCTTTCCTTTTGACTCATTGCATTGTTACACTAATTGGGAACTTTCATTTAAAAAAAATAATTAATTTTAACAAACTTCGAGGTTTGAACAATTTATCTAAGAACTGGACTAAAAATAAAAAGACTCGTAATTAAATCGGAATTGATCTAAAATAGCGCATTTGCTTTAACTAGAAATGAAGGCCCAACATTTTTAACATCCTCTCCTTAAGAGAAAAGCGTAAATAATTGGAAATTAACTATCTAACTATTCCAAAATGGTATCTCTGTTGCTTGCTAGTAAAATACTATCATAAAAACTGAGCAACTGAATAGTGCGTCTAAACAGTGACAGCCCGTGAACAAACTCGAATCAAACAAACCTAAATTTGTAAAACGAATCTTTTAATTTCAATGTCAGAAATTCAGAATTCGTGTTGATATAGGAAATCAAATGTGGAGACAGTAATAGTCTTTTCACACCAAACACAAAACCGAGTTTTCGGCAAAAAGTTTTAAAAACCCTAAAAATCGTTCACACTGAATACTTACACGTTTTCGTTTGACATTTCAATTTCTGCAACATCGACTCGACTGTCATCGATTTGTTAGTAAAAGTTTAGATCATGTCAATTGAAATTGAATTTAACAACATAACAAAATAAAGTATTTTCAAAATATTTTCGTTAAACATTAAACTTTTGTGTCGTCCAGAAATTCTTTCAACAGAAAAACCTTTTGTTGCTCTAATTCAAATACTTTATTTTTCTTTACGTCCTCGTACGTACCTTACAGTTTAATATTACTTACGACAGCCAAATTGTAATTTTAATTAATTATACTATTTTATTTAAATTAAAACTACAGTTGTGGTTCTTTTGAACAAAATTTAAAAACTATCAAAGTAAAATATTTGTTTTAACAGCAACCATCAGCTGTTTTGTTTGCATTTAATTGAGCGCTGAATGTTTCGAAAGGTTTGTTTAGTTCATTTTTGAACTGCTACTAACATAAACTCCTCAAAGAAATCCATATCTTCTTCAATTGTGGTATCAATCGATATTTTTATTTGATATTTGATATAATTTCAGCTTTTCAATTCACAAACAAAAATCAAATATGACATTTAGTTCTGATAATAACAACTTAAACACAGCAATTTCTATGTTTAAAGTTAAACCTCAGATTAAGCCCTAAACTTAGGTTTAAATTTATTTATGAATAGCCTAAACTCTGGACTTGATTAATAACAACTTAGCAAGAGTTTAACGAACATCTGTGAATATACCCCATTGTTAACGAAAACTTGTTGCCTACGAATAGTGTATGGGAAGACTTAATTTTTCGAGGTTTTCGGTAAAAACCGATAATGTCGCGAAAACCAGGTTTTGGGTTTGGTGCGAAAAGCCTATATAATGTGCTTGGATCATTTAAAATTGACTAAACTGTCTTTTGATTTTAAACAATAGTTTTAAACTTTGGAATGCTTCAAAAATAAATTTAAACCCATGCAAGTTTGAACTTTCATTGCGAACGTTCTTTGTAATCAATGAAAAAGCTTTAGTGTCAAATTTTGGTTTCTGTACAATATATTGATATTTTTGTCAAATTACAATTTGAATAATTTTTTGACGGTTCTATGTTCTCTTGAAAATAGTATTAATAATTTGCATGTTTTATTTCTTTTATTTTCTGAAAACAAAGACCAAATGATGAGCGTGACTCTGCTCAAAACTCCGAGTTATTCTAAATGACATATTATAGAATTTAAGTATAACAAAACAGACCTAAAATCTTCATTGCGGTGAACTCAAACAAATAATCTACATTGGGCCAGTTCAGACGACCTAAGGGACTTGAACGTTAGGCAAGTTTCTAGAATCTGAATGGCCAGCTGCTAAACAATTAAGGCACCCTAACTTTGAAGTTAAGTCTTCTTATGTCAAGATGACAATTCTTCTTCTTTTTTATTCAACTAAAAGCTGAACTTTATTACTCTATGATTGATTAATTTTGTACACAATTCCATTTGATGTATTTTGTAAAAGGGTTCCTTGTCAAACTAGAAAGGAAATAAGTTAGATTTGATTAAAAACGATATCGCTAACAACAAATGTGCGTTTTTAGTTAAGTGTAAACCATAAACCCAATAATTATGGTCATTGGGCCATTTTGTTTCGTGTATGAAAATGACCATCAGGTTACAATGTACAGATGTTTTGAGACTTTTTTTGGTCAAATGCGTTTTCTTTATATTGGTCTTCTTCCTTTTTTAACTTTTGTTATACTTTTATTTTGCTAAAAAATGTTCCTAATTTTTAACACAATATTCAAATGGATGCCCTGCCTGTTATTGTATTAAAATTGTATAAATAATAAAAACTTTGATGGTTTACTTTTAAGCATTTTGTTTTATTAATTTTCCTCAATTTATTTTCTTATATCTTAAAACTCATTAATTTGTATTCTTATTTTTCATTTTAGCTTCAACAAGCCTTCCAAGAAAAAGAAGATGAAAATACGCGACTCAAACATTACATCGATACCATCCTGCTTAACATTGTTGAAAACTATCCACAATTATTGGAAGTGAAACCAATTGATCGGAGTGCGCAAAATTAATTAATAAATTTAATAATTTAAACAAACAACAACTTATTTCTAAGTAAAACTAAATTTTTAAACAAAAGTTATTAGAAATAAATTAATTGTATTATATACTTATAAATAAAATCAAATAACTAAACAGAAAAAAAAAATCTCACTTCATTAAAAATTTCACAAATAATAATGTCAAAAAATATATAATTTCATAAAATAATTGACATACAAACAAAAACTAATTAAATTTGCATTATACAAAAAAAACTATAATTTGTTATTGATATAGTTTTTAAGGTTTCAAAAAGAAAAAAAAAACAACAACAATATTTGTTACAAATGTTTAGATGGAATTTTCTTAGGCGCAACAACAATATTTTGTGTCGTTGAATAATTAATTTTTATACCTGCATGTAGTTATAATATTTAAAACAAAATAAAACAACAAATTCATTCATAAAATGCCTTATTAACAATTAAAAAAATATATTCATTTAAATTGTTTTACAATATTTGTAGTTAGCTTTGTAGTTAAATATAATTTGTATGTTTTTCTTTTCTTTGTTTGTTAAAAGTAAGATACATTTTTAAATTAAATAAAAACTAAAATTATAATAATATTGCTTAAAATAATTTTAATATTATTTTGTAACGCGCGCAATCGTTACTTCGTTTAAATATTTAAAGCAAAAATACCATGATATAGTTTATTTATAAAATTGAATTGAAATATTTGTTACATATTTGTGTATGAGACTCGAAATTTTAACATCCCAACTTTTCTTATTACGATGATCTTGCAATTTTCAAGGTTAGCTAAAAAGCTTACAATTTTGTCAGTTACCTTAAGTTTTTAACTTGGATGTGGGGACTTCTTGGTATAGCTGATCCCTCAATTTCGTAACAAAGTGGGTGCCAATTCATTGGGAGCCATTTTTACCAGACCATAGATTCATGATCTTGTACGCTAACGTGTAAAAGTAGCCACATTTCTTTAATTCAAACAAATAATCTACTACAAATGGTTCTTGAGAACCCATAGAAGATTTGTAACCTTTTGATTGTTGCTTAAACTTTAGTTTGAGGAATGTTTTCCAAAAAAAAATAAAAATAATAATTTTCATTAACTAAATTATTTCTCGAAACATGTGATTGTTGAGTTTTTTTTTTTAATTGAGAAGCTTGAGAATGAAAAGTTTGCTGTCTTCCATATGTTCTTAAATATGTTTATTTATTCTTAAATAAATGAAGGCTGCGATTTGTGTCGATGTTTTAAGATTGAAAAAACTACATAGAAAATTAAAAAAAAATAAACTTATGAATACAACTTAACACAATTATAGTAAACTTGAATAGGTATTAAAACAAAATGTAACATACATTTTCTTAGGACTAATTATTTTTTTAAATGAAACAAACAAGAAAATGATAAAGAATTAAAATGATAATAATAATGTAAAATATATTTGTATTTGTATTGCAATGATTTATTGTTTTTTAAAAATAAGTATGATATTTTTTTGTTCTTTTTTTAATTTATAATAATGCCAAGTGATTAATCGTGTTATTAATGATAACAATAAAAACATAACAAATAAAATAAAAAAGATAGATTAAAATAAAAATTAAAAAGCTGTTTATTATTCGAATTTCTGCAAATTTAAACGTTTCATTATCATTTAAAAAATTGTATTTATGAAAATGTTCCCTGCTGAAAAGAAAACTCTTAAATTTTTGAAACCAGCCGAGAATTTCAAGTAAATGGTAGTATTGTAAAACCTTGAGCTGTATTGGATGCTTCTTCTTCGTTTTCGTTCACAGTCTCCATTTAATGTAGTTAAGAATTGTATATGATAACGCTTTTATGAAATCGGGAACATAAAATCTCTCCAAAAATATTGTTCGCGTTTAAATTTATATTATCTACAAAATACTTCTTATACAAATTTGCGCTCATTGTGACCAGCTACATTAATTTTTGATTTGACGACCTTAAGCTCAACTGTTCTATAATAACTGACAACTCTCCGTACCACTACACTCTTTCACGACTTTATTGAAGCTTTTAAACTTTTTAATTGTATTATATAAATTATTTTATGTTTTTTCTCTACGAATCTTTATTTTTTAAATAAGAATAAAAACCACTAAAACTTTACTCGATTTTATAAATAATTCCACTTCCAGTTAGGCTTTGGTTTCTAAGCAATAGATTTAAACCTTTTAAACATTGCTAAGACACGTATGTAGATCCACCGATATTAGATAATAGAAATACCAAATGTGTTTGAAACTCTCCAGCACTTGAAAACGCTTATAAACAATCATAAAATTGTCGTATCTATTTAGGTTTAAAAACGTCTACTTTACATGTGAGTGGAAAAACTCGAAGTTTTATTTAGATAATTTGAACTTTTATGAATTTCAAAAAAAAACTATACTCTTTTATAAAGGGTATTTTCAAAAATGTTTTTGCGTGTTTTTTTTTTATTTATTAAAAAAAGTTATCATTCATACGATAAACTCAGCCCTATTCTGTTTTTCATTCGAAGTGAATCTGTGTATGTCGGGAACGTCGGTAATACTGCGTGGCGTTCTTTTATTCACGTTAAAGCATTCATTCTATAAAATTCAGATCCGCATATAAAATGCAGCGGATTTTTCATTTGATGTCTGGTTTGTTAATTTTTATACGCAAAAAATGAGTTAAAACTAGCTAATTGCTAAATTTAGAATATTTATTTAGTAAATAAAAGAATATTAACTATTTTAGGGGAAGGAAGACACTTTTAAACATTTCTTCGAAGCTCTCTGTTTAAGGATTCTCTTATTCTTCTGCCTACAATTGGAATAAAAAATCCAATACTGCCGATTTCCAAAAATTACACATATTATTCTGTTAAGGTGGATTGATTAAACTTAATTTTTGTATGAATCAAAACAGCTGTTTATTTGAATATCAAATTGGTTTGGGATAATGTAGTTCACCCGATGGATAGCAGAATGCAAAGACAGTGTGAAAGGGAATCAAAGGGGTGAATGGATCAACTTGAATAGCAGAATAGGGCTGATTTAATACATGTTCTATGTTTCATTATTTTAAAATTGTTTTAAGTTTAAAAACCTCAAATGTTTATATTGAACGAGAAAATATGTTCCAGTTTAGTTATAATTACATACACCTCTTTAAATGTTTGTCGACAAAAAGGCAATGCTATAATTTTATAGACTTTGGAGATACTACTCACCGTTACCCTCACAAAAAAGTAGTCTAAAGTAGATAAATCAAATCACTGAAATCAGAAAAAAAAACAAACAGTCATTTTTTTAACAGTGGAGTGTCTCACAAGAATTGTAATGTTTCCGTTCAGTTCAGTTCATATTTATTTGCAGTTTAAGGCTTAGACTATTTTATAATGAATTAAATTATTTAAGAGATACAGAAGCTTGTTCTTTACATCTACAATACAATAAATTTACGACAATATTTTAATTTTACTATGGTTATAATAAATTATTAAGGGAAAACACTACAAGAAAAAAACCCTTACATAATACTTAAAAACTAAAATTGCACAAAACCCAAATTTTACCCAGGCAGTATAAGTTAAAGATTAAGTATGAGTTCATTATCTGAGTAAGAACACCTTTCAAAAAAGTTTTCTTGTAGTTTGTATAGGACAAATTTAATTGGGTTGACATTTGCTCTTTTGTGTAGACGAGTAGTTGAATAAAACCATGGCAAATTTAGCATAAGTTTCAGGATTTTATTTTGGCTTATTTGAAGCTTTTTTATGTGCGTCTCAGCACAGTCAAACCATACTGGAGCACCATACGTTAGGACCGGTTGGAAAACGGTTTTAAAAATTAATATTTTATTATGTATGCTAAGTCTAGACTTTCTATTTATAAATGGATATAATATTTTAATTAAAAGATTGACTTTGTGGATTGTGATTGATATGTGTTTTTCAAAAGTCAGTTTTTTATCGAGTGTGACTCCTAAATATTTACAATGTTCAGACCATTGAATATCAGTAGAGTTTATTTTAAGCATAGTTTGAGGAAGGAAACTTTGTTTTCTGCGTCTAGTGAACCACATAGCTTGACATTTTTCAGCATTAACTTTTATTTTCCACTTAGTGAAGAAGTTAAGAAGAGTGTCTAGTGAATTCTGTAAACTAGAAAGAGCTTCTTGAGGGAGAAGACTTGACGCAAAAAGCGCAGTATCGTCTGCAAACATGGCTACTTCAGTATTGTTTCCAAAATGTGGTAAGTCTGACATAAAAATGTTAAAAAGGATGGGCCCAAGTACAGATCCTTGTGGAACTCCAAAGGAAATATCATACATGGTAGACTTAGCAATTCCAGTGGATACAAAAAATTTTCTATTTTTGACAAAGTACGTTATAATTTTAATGAGGTAATCAGGGAAATTAAATATTATAAGTTTATAGATAAGTCCTTCATGCCATACTGTGTCGAAGGCTTTTTCAATATCTAGTAGTACTAGACCAGTGGAATGTTTTAAGTTAAGGCTGTTTTTAACATACTGTTTTATTCGTAATATTTGATGATTAGTAGAGTGCCCAGCTCGGAAGCCGAATTGCTCTATAGGATATATATTAGCTTCCTCCACATGTATTAAAAGGATTTAGGATTTTAAGATTAGTTTTAAATGTGTCCAATCTATACCGAATCCACTTTCTTCTCTCAGAATTTCGCAAACGAATCAAATGTAAAATATTATCCGGCAGGGGTGGGGAATTTGAGTTAAAATTGGCACATTGAATCCTAGGAATAGATACCTCAGCAGCTCGCAGTATTACTTTTTCGAATGTATCCGTCACCGTGTCTATCTGTTCAAACGACTGAACATTGTTTAACGATAGACTTCCTTCGTATAAGTTATCACAAATGTAGGACCGATATCTTTCCCAATTTGCAGAGGAATAATTAAAATGGCCACTAGGATTATTAAAAGAGCAATAAGTTTGTAGTTCTGTACAAACCGGCAAATGATTTGAACTCAATGCATTGATAGTTAAAGGTTGAGAGAAGTGTACTGCATTATTTGTTAAAAACATATCAAGAGTCGAAGGTTGTCCCGAGGAGGTACTAGGAAAGTAAGTAGGTTCAAGAGGATACAATACTGAGACAGACCTATTCACGGCGACAATATCGTGTAGAATATTGCCCCAACAGTTTGCTCTCAGACATCCCCAAAGTTGGTGTCTTGAATTAAAGTCACCACCTATCAAATAATTTGAATTTGACCTAATCAATTTTAATAGGTCCCTTTTAAATTTAGTCTTTTTCTCATTATTACTATTTCCACCTGGGAAATAAAAAGAGAAAATACTTAATTTGGATGTATTCTGTAAGTCTATCTCAACACCAATAGATTCAGCTACCTCGAGACTAACAGCTGGGATCTTTGCGTGATGCCTATCTAGCCTATAGCATACATAATTTCCATTGGAAAATTTATTTTTATTTGTAAGCCACGTCTCTGTCAAAAGAGCAATATCAATTTTGTTTTTAATTATAAAATCAAAAAATTCAGTTTGTTTGTTTTGAATGCTTGTTGCATTCCAAGTAATCATTTTTGGGTTTTTGTTCATCATATTGAATAAATATACTTCACTGCAAGAGTGGTAATAACATTAAATTGCTCAGCTTTAGTACGACATGAGCTTAGTTTAGACATAACATCATTAAGAAGACTTGAGATTTCTTCTAAAGAGAATAAAGAGTATTGTAATGTTTACTTCAAATAAAATAACTCTTTTAGTCACATGCCCTTATAGTCAAAGTTGTGACTAAACGCTTAAGATTTTTTTTTGTAAGAATTTGACGCTCAAAATCTGGTCTAAAGTTAGTTAACAGAGAGCGGATTTACGGTTCAGCTTCCAAGTTTATAGCTTGTAACTTTCGGGAGTTCTTTACATAACAAAATAAAACTATTAGTTAACTTCAGTTGAATGAGATATGGCTGCGTTGCGTTTTTTTACTTTTAGAGAAGGTACTTTTCGTATCTACAAATTTGTTCTATTAATGACTTTTATTTAATGTTATCTTCAATAAGAACTGATCGTCGAAATTTTTTTTCGCATCAACATATCACTATATTACGATAGAATATAGAAAACGATGAACACATCACATATTCGAAAATTCGACAAAGTTCAAATTCATATCACACAAAAAAATTAATCACCATTTGCTTTTTTAGTGCACTTTTAAACTCAATTCTTTTGTGTTGTAAAAATACTACAAATTTTGAGCTCAAATTGTGCTAACAAATCTATTTCTAAGTGGCAATGGAAAAGCTGGATATGAAACACCGACAAAATTTTAACTAAAAACTACAAAATTGTTTTAAACGGAGGAATTTCACGCATTGTGATTACTTTTCTGTCGTGGAACGCGCCTAATGGATACAACTGCACTGAACGCATTCATTCTAGCTGTTTGTCAGTTATGTCAAAAACATAAAAGTCAACAAATTTAAAAATAAACAAAACATTGTTGCTTAGCTTATTCGAAAAAAGAAATTATTGAAAAAGAAAACATCAACATAAACCAGAAAAAAAACCTTCTTCGTAATTCAACTAAATAAAAGAAAATTTCTAATTCGTGGCTGCTTTGGTAAAGTCAAGAAACTAATAATCACGGATTGGATAGGAAAATAGGTTTCTTGAATAATTCTCTAGAAATCAAAAGTGTACTTGAGAAAGCAAGAGGTATACAAATATACTAACCAACCACTACTTCATCCATAAAATGCATCAAAATAATGAATCAAACCTAAATTACAAATTGCTTATTGTGATACGCTTTCCAATCACCTTTCTGATTTATTCCTAATGACCTTAACAAAATGGTATTGACTGCACGCTCAAACCCATGAAAAAGATCTTATAATAACAAAAAAAAAGACAAAACTTTTGTTTTCTAGATACCAGCAACTCATTGCCGTTCTTTCAGTTTCAACAGAAATTGATTCCGTAATTCATAGCGCACACCAAAAAAGTTTGGATTAGAATCAGGGAAAACGCCAAAAGCCTATCAATTCAAAGGCTGTGAACATTTTTTTAGTGCATATTATGTTGTAGAACTGAAAAACATTGAATAAGTCATTCCTACCCAATTAAAAATGCCGGACCAATGTGAAATTATGTCTTTATCATTTCCCATATCCCATTTTCGTAACCTAAATCTATACCTTTCCCACAACTCTTATTCCACCCAGCTGCGTGAGACCAGACAAAATACGTACTGATATTTATTATATTTAGATGACTGGCTACTTTTTGGTTTCTCCTTTTTGCAAAACCTTTTAGCAGGTTGCCATTGCCACTCAATATTGTACATCAGAAGAGACCACTTGTCTCATTTAATTTATTTTATACAAATAATTGTTATTTTTTTCACATATCTTGATTTGTGTAAACAATGACGTTGTAATCGATGATGAAACACCAACTTCTATAAGATCCATTTGTAAACAAATTATACAGAACGTTAAAAAACCCGCGACTACCAATAAATCTGAATTTAAACAGGCTTTAAAGGAAGAATGGCAAAATAGTCCCAACAAAATTGATAAACTATACCAATTATATTTGTTTAGATAGATTTGATTAAACTAAAAGTACATGTCTAGACTTATAATTTTGCCATTTTCTTTTTAAGTTTTATATAAGTGTGCCAATGGTAGACATGTGCATTCAAGAGGACACAAGCGTCCACAGGTTTTTTTCTCAAAGCCCACCTCTGTCTATCAACTTCTACGCTCACCTCCCCGCGGTGAACATAGCATCGGGTACATAGTACCTCAACTGGAGATTGGGTTCCAACCCCAGTGGAAAGTTGTTGGGAGCAGCAAACGAGAGAGGGGGGGAGAGGTGTTTCCACTAAGGCACCTCTCCTTATCCAGACGGCAGCGGATGAATTCTCGAGATGGAATCGAAGATGGCGTCTAAAGTTCCAGTAAGGTCGAACTCCTGATCAATCAACCGTCAACCAGATTGACCACATTGCGATCAATGCACGACATTTCTCCAGTATACAGGATATCCGAACATTCCGGGAGGCCAACATTGATTCGACCACTACCTCGTTGTAGCCAAGGTACGGCTACGGATATCCCGATCCAAGCCAAAGCAAGGAAGTACTGTGAGAAGATTTAACGTTAGACGGCTACAATCGCAAGAGACTGCCATGTCCTTTTCCGATCGAGTCTCTAACAACCTCTTATGGAGTCCTATGCTGCCTGCATTAAGCATTGAAACCCAGTGGCAACATTGCCTTGCAGGCATCCGAGATGCCGCCTATAAAGTGCTAGGTTTCACACGGCCACCACAGACAAACCCCTGGTTTGACGACGAATGCCGTCAAGCGCACGCAGAGAAACAAGAGGCAAGATACTATTCAAAGCAGCAGGCGATGACTTGGTAGGGAGCATGCATCAACTCATCTGAGCAATGCCTATTTTTGGCATCCCTATCAAACTTATCCGTTTTGTGCAGAATGATGATGGAGAATGCACGCTGCTCTATCGAGGTCGGAAAAGATCTTACCGATGATTTGATGTCAAAAAAGGATTTAGACAAGGCGATGCACTGTTATGCGACTTCTTCAACATCGTTCTGGAAAGAATTGTGCAAATCTCAACCGTCAACACTAGAGGCACAATCTTCCAAAGGTCCATCCAATTACTTGGATGCGCAGATGATATTGACATAATTGGAAGATGAAAGCGTGATGTCAGTGTTGCGTTTTTGAGTATTGCGACGGAAGCGAAAAAGTTGATTTTAATGGTCAATGAGGGCAAGACCAAGTATATGCTGTCATCAAAAAATGACATTGAACAACGACGTCTTGGACAAAACGTCACAATGGACTTTGTCTACCTAGGCACCGCTATAAACTCAGACAAAGATAATAGCTCTAAAATCAAACGAAAAGTAACTCTTGCAAATCGCTGCTTCAATAGACTCAGAGAGCAATTGAGTAGTAAAGTCTAGAGCATCTAAAATCACCATTTATAAGTCACTCATCATCCCGGTTCTCATTTATGGCGCCGAGGACTAGGCTCTGTCAATGAAAGATGAAACCGTCTTAGGATTCTTCGAAAAAAAAATTCTTTGGGTGATTTTTGGTCACGTACGCATAGATGGAGAATGGAGAAGAAGATATAACTACGAACTGTACGGGCTGTACAACGACACTGACCTAGTTAGCAGAATTAAAGTCCAACGGCTTAGATGGCTGGGTCATGTAGAGCGAATGGACATCAACGCTCCAGCCCGGAAGCTATTCGAATCGAATCCCAAGGGACGGCGCAGTAGAGAGAGACCGCGACTCAGGTGGGTGAAGACCTCAACCAACTTGGAGTTCGAAACTGGAGACAGCTAGCTAGGGACGGAGCTGGCTAGAGAGGCATGTTGGTTGAGGCCCAGGTCTGCCCCGGACTGTAGCGCCACCTTAAGTAAGTAAGTAAGTAAAAGTGTGCCAATAAAATCTAAAAGGTTTACATTCTGATTTTTTTTATTTTCAATAGACTAAATTAAAAAAAAAACTGCAACAACATAATTTGTTATATGTTAAAATTATTTCAAAATAAACATTATACCTCTCGTTATTTATTGTTAATATTTTTGAGCAAGAAAAAGTCGTTTGATCTCAAAATAAAATGCTTGTTTTTGGATGACTTATCAATTCAGTTTTGTTAATCTTCGAAACATTTTGTTGTTTTAACTGTTTTCATGATGCATAATTGGTTTTCCACATTTAACCAAAGATTACTGGAAAACAAATCCTTTTTCGAATTAATCATTAAATGTCTCTCAAATGGAATGGCAGTCCAATAATTATGGCAAAGAAACATTTGACTATTTGTTTGGAAGAGCTCTTCAAAGCGTCTGTTAAAATATGTAGGTTTAACGTGAACATGTTTAAGGTTTTGTTTTTACATAAAAATTATTCTTGGTTCTTGGATGAAACGTAGACAAACTTAACTGGTTTGCGAAGAACATTCTTTCTTTAAGCTCTGAAATGTATCTTAAGAATGGAGATCAAAAATATTAGTTAAACTCTGAGTTTTTAAATCATATTATTATATTTTAAAGAAGATTTAATTATTTTCAAAATGTCGCATTTTTTCTCTACTCTCAAATTCTAGTAATTTTCCAAGAAACATATAAATTTATAAGACAACACTTCTTTTTTTACGATAATACTTTATTTATCAGTCAGTTCATTTTTCGTTCCACCTAATGTGTACAATATCCGCTCATTGAAAATCACCCCTTGTGCACATGGGCTGCCCACTTTCGTTACACTTGCTATCAGGCAATTGTTGGAATTGTTTTCCTGGGTTCAAACAATTGTAAGTTTGCAATTTGCACAGACTCGAGAATCGGTCAAGACAAATGCCATTAGAAGCACAAACTGGTGTATTAGGTTCCTTGCAATTGTAACTACAACGTCCTTGGTCCTTTGGAATTGGTGCCAAACCACCAAGAGCAACAGCAAAGAAAGCTAGAAGCAAAATATTTAATTACAATTCGAAAACTCTGAAAATTATTTAAAATGTTAAAATTTTCTTACCTGCAGCAATAAAGGCAACAAGGATAAGCTTCATGTTTTTTGATACTGAATTGATTACAGACGAAGGCTGGAATGAGTTTGTTGAAATCCTGCTCAAAGTAAACTTATTTTATACAAAATCCAAAACTCAAGTAAAAGTGTAGTTCTTATTTTTAGCTCCCAAATGACATCTTTTATTTTTGTTCTTCATTAACTGTTAGGTTGTTATAATTATTTTATCATACAAAGACCAACAGGGAATCAAAACGAATTAACTTTTGAGGTATTGAGAAAGGAAACCAAAAACGAAATATTGTTGGTATAAAATAAATTTTGTTGAAAATATACATAATAATTCAACAGCATGATACTTGAAGTTATTTAAAAATAACTTATTTATCGTCCTAAAATAAGTATTACGGTTTTCTTTCTTCTTCGCCACCATAGAATGATTGTCGATTTTTGTATAAAATAAGTTAACTTTGTGCAGGATTTCAACAAACTGATTCTAGCCTTCGTCTTGAAAGCAATACAACCCTCTAATCAAAAACATGAAGTTAATTCTCGTTGCTTTTATTGCTACAGGTTAGTAGATTTTATTTTGAAATATTTGTATAGTTTTTGAATAAATTGTAATTTAATATTTTTATTTTAGCTTTCTTTGCTGTTGCTCTTGGAGGATTGGCACCTATTCCAAAGGATCAAGGACGTTGTAGTTACAATTGCAAGGAACCTGATACACCAGTTTGTGCTTCTAATGGCATTTGTCTTGACCGATTCTCAAGTTTGTGCAAATTGCAAACTTACAATTGTTTGAACCCAGGAAAACAATTCCAACAATTGCCCGATAACAAGTGCAACGAAAGTGGTCAACCCATGTGTACAAGGGGTGATTTTCAATGAGTTTGCTTAAAGAATGTGTAAGAAAAAGAACTGATCATTTAATAAAAGTATTATCAAAACAAATTGTAATGAATAATTGTTTTTTGTTAAGAATGAAATGAAATAGTAAAAATTGTTTTAAGGGAGTGGTAGGCGGTCTAAATTTGTAACTTTATTTTGCTAGGTAGCATACTGTTGTCCTTTAATTTGAATCCTTCTGCAATTTAAAAATTTCTTTGTTTCGGTATAAAAATTATATAATTTTTGATTGAATTTGTGTCTTAAATAATTTCAAGTATAAATAAATAAAAAAATAAGTGTAATGTTATGAATTGGAAAATTCAGTTCAGCTTCAATTTTGATGATTTGACCATTTTTTAACTTTGTTAAAATTTTTCCGATACCTTAACTCTGTATAACTAACAAATTAACAAGCCCACGAAATTGAAGCATTTAATTTTTCGAAAAACTCTAGTGAGCTTCATTTTTAAGAATTGTATTATTAACTTCCCATGGGAAGTTATTGTACCCGGTCCGATTTATGGAATTGAAAATTTTGACATTTCTCGATCTTTCAATTTATCTAGAATATTAATAAAAGATCTTTAGATAGGTGTCTGTTTGTACGTCCGTACTTTTGGGAAGCTTTTTTTCGTGGTCCATATTTCATATCGACAATAACGCAGAAAGATACAGAAAAGACTCTCGAAAATGTTTTGGAACGAAGAATAACGTTTTCGACATGTGGTAAAGTTTCGAAAATATCGAATTGACAGTTTCTTTTAATAAAAACCTAAAAAATCATTAATAAAACTTGGTAAATAGTGATTGTCGACTCAAATATCTTTTCAAGAATTAATATTAATATTGGCTTAAAACTAATTTCATCTTAAGGAAAATATTGTTTTTGACATTCGGTAAAGTTTGTATAAATAAAATATCCTACAAGAAATACACAATATTGGGAAACACTGATGTATGTACGATCCTCTATGTCACGTATATAAATGGAGGTATTAATTGCAAAATAATATCATTCTATGCTAAATTTAGTTGTTAACTTAAAATAATGGTCTTAAGAAATCCAATCCGTAATTTTTTAAATAGGAAATACAAAATATCAAAAATGTCGTTAACGAAAATAGATTTTGAAATCAAAATGTTGATATGCAAAATATTGTTTGTAATTTTAAGCTCATTTCTTAGAAAAAATCAACTGACAACAACGAAAACAACAAAAAACTGATACTAAATGGTTTTCGACTTAAGAACAAGAGAACATAGAAAGATCATACAAAATAAAGTGCACGACTGGGTCGGCAGTACTTGCTCCTGTATTTAAATATTATTTATATTTTTATTACATACAAAATTGGTTTCATCGAAATACTTTATAGCGTTTTTTTTTTGACTAATTTTGTAAAAACACAATTTTTCAATTTTATTGTACAAATATTTTCATCATAAAATATTATTAAGGCAGTATTAGAAGTTGTGCAAAACACTTATTGATATCGGTTCATTAGTTGTTAAGACAATTTAAAAATATAATAACTGTTAGAAAAAGGCTAATCGGTTCAGTATAGTTCGATAGAACGAAAAAACCTGTAATTGGCTTACAACTTTCATGTGGGTGCGGTGGCGTAGTGCGTAGTGCACTAGCTCCTCACACGCTAGATCGCTTGTTCAAGCCCAGCTCGGGCAAAAGTTCTTCAAAAAATTAAATTGAACAAAAAGCGATTAAGCACCACTAAAGGAGTCTGATGATCGGGTTGGCCCCCGTGAAATAGCTATAACTCCAGCCTATGAACTTGGTGGTAGCACACACAAGTTGTTGTTGTTTCATTCTTATATTCATCTATAATAACTGTTCTCAATCCCGGATTAAAGAAAATGTAGGGCTGGGGCTATTTCGAATTTGATGCCCTATAAAAATATATAAAACCCAAGCAAGCCAACCCCTCATAATCCAAAGCGTTCTAAACTCCAAACGAGCTAACCTCCGATAAAATTAAGAATTTTTGATACCTAAGGGCTAATAATTATTCATCATAGGCTCTTTTTAACATTTTTGAAAAAATGTGTTCATTCTGCAATCTCAAATAAAAAAACCTAAACCTAAAAGCGTTAAACCCACAAAACCCAATTTATAATTAATCCAAAAACCATTAACTCAAAACCGTCAGACCATTTCCTTTTAATTATTTAACTCTAAAAGTAACAAATTATGTAGTAATTAAGATTTATTAGATTGTCATTCAATGAGTATACGTTATAAATAATAATTATTAAACAATTTCATTTTTACAAAATCTTGAACTAAATCATTAAACTCAAACGATTGCTAAACGAGTTAAAGATGATAATCTTTCATTCAACATCGAAAATCGGTACATATTTTGTATTCTTTTAAGGACTGAGAAAGATCTTTCTGCTTCTAAGGGCTATTTGTAAAAACGTCAATCATATGTTTTTTAACGATACCCAGTTAAGTATTTTAAATAGTGAAACAAGTTCACTTTTTTCTTTTTGAACTTAAAAAAAAAAATACACTTGTGGCTGTAATTTCATCATTTGAATAAGCTGCTCTAGTTCGTAAATTAATTCAATTTCTAAATCATTATAATAAATTTCTACTAAATCATTTGCATTTATTTTTACTTCATTTTCACTCATACTTAAATTATTGAAAACAAATTCGAAGAAAACAGTGATGTAAATGTAAGCTTCAATACTCTTGTGCATTTCTGTTCTGTGAGAAATTTATCTATTATTACATAAAAAGTGCCAATTCTAAACTTATCAGATCCATAGAGCGTTTCTTTTTCTTCGTCGTTCAATATTGTTGTAATTCTTATTTTATTGAAATCAGAATATTCCTTCTTCTTCTTTTGCTCAAGGCTTTCTATTCAATTTTTGAAAAATTATCTCTCGTATTTTTTAAATTTTCAATTAAAAACCACACTATGTTTTTAGCTATTGTTTAAATCTATCTACTTTTTTAAAATACGAATTTGTGGCTTCAAATGTATTTAAAATCTCTTTCCAGAATACCGCCATAACGCATTAAAAATACAAGCAAAATTATTCACTAGAGCATTCACGGCATTTGATCTTTTCGACCATCGAGTTATGGCTAACTCGTAACTTTTCCACTTTATGGGATTAATTGCGAGTTGGGCTATATGGGTTTAACGTTTTGGGGGTATATAGCTTTCGAGTTTGGATTTTGTGGGGTCAACTAATTTTGGTTTTTATTTTTTGCGGGTTTATTAGATTGTACAGTTTGAATATCGCGATTTTACGGTTTAAATATCTTAATGGGATGGGGCCCTCGTTTCCGCGGGGCCTTGGGCTGCAGCCCCCCTAGCACCCCTATTAATCCAGGCCTGACAGTTTTATGGGGGTACCCCTCTGGAGCAATACAAATATATTTTTATTCGAAAAAGGTCAAGTTAAGAAAAAAAAATTAATAAATATTTTTAGCTTCGTTTTTGAGAAAATTCAACTTTTCGTTTTCTTCTATTATTTTTAGTCTTTAAAATAATGAAAAAACGCCTTACGCGAATCTGGTTAAAAACTTTATTTTCAAGTTTGAACTCAATTGACGCAATGGTTTAGATGGATGGGGAGAGGGAATACAGACAAACGGAGGAACCAGCGCACCCATCGTAATGTCATGTTTTATTAAAATATCGAGTTCAATATTTTTTCCAATGCACTACTTGCCATTACAGTTTCTATATGTCTCAAGTAAAACTCGAAAAGCAATATTGATGTTGAAAATTTAGTTCGATTTTTAACAAATTATTTAAAAAAAATAAATATGGCAGTTTGTAAAGAGCCATTGTGACAACTTTCAACCATTCCTGTGTGCAAGTAGTGCCCTAAAGAACTTTTTCATGACAAGACTGTTGATGGATTTGTCTATTCCTCCCAAGAGGTAGGAAAAGGTGAACAAATGAAAATGTATTGATTAAACAGGATTAAAACCTCTGTTTTGTTTATTTTTTAAAGTTTTATATTGCCCCCATTCTACTTCAACCACATGTCTACAAAAATGTTTTTTTTACTACATACTTGCACAAAACTAAAATGATTTGTTATTAATTTGTTAAATTAATGACTTTAATTCATTTAAAAACTGACAAATTATCAATAAAATTTAAACTTAAATGTTGTTTCACTTAAAAGAAATCATTTGTTGATATTTAGAGTTAACAATTTTTGGTTCACTTAGAAATAAATAAGACGATATTGCATCTCACTGCTTTTAAAGTTCTTGCTTCAGCTCTTTTGTTTATAAATAGAATCTTAACAAACTAAAGTTAGTTAAAATCATAACTTTTGTATAATTAAGTACTTAGTTGAAGCATCTCGGAATTCAAAAATTGTAGTTCAGAAAGTTTTTGTTTTAACTAGTAAAACAACATTATTTTATGTCTGATGTTAAATTTGAAGTTGGGAAGAACATTTAATAAAAAAAGGTACATTAAAGAAACAATGGAAAAGATTTTCAGTCGAAGATCGCCACATGCGGAATTCAAATAAAATTTCATTCAGAAGTTTCAGAAACGTTGGTTTTTACAGAATTAACAGTTATTTTTGTATAAAAATAACATGAAGCTTATGCAATATGCAATCAAAAACAAGTTTTTTATTTTTAAATTGCGGAAATGTCGGCACAGCTGAATATATCAATTAAATTTGAAACTGTTTTCAAGTGCAATGACTGTTCCAATTTTGTATTCTTTTCCTTTGTAAGCTCCTTCTTAAAAATCGCTACTAAAGAATATCAGTTTAATATAAAAGGATGCTTAATTTGGAATTAACATCAAAAACTTAAATTAAACCAAACCATGAAGAACTTTGTCATTTTATTTTTCCTGTTCACCGGTAAGTTCTTGCATTTCTGTGAAATATATACATATGTTATTAAATTGATTTTATTGTTTTCATTTTTAGTTCTTACTGCTGTTGTTCATGGAGCTCGGCGATGTGACTACAAATGCACCAAATCAGATGGTAATGTCTGTGCTAATAATGGAAAATGCATTCACTTGTTCCCAAGTCATTGTCAAATGGAAAAATACAATTGTTTGTTTCCCCAAAAGGCTTTCCGTAAAATAGAAACATGGAAGTGCAATGAGAATTCAATGCCGTTGTGTGCTGTTAGTGATTTGTAAAAGATACAATTTCTAAAATAAAAAATATTGCTGACAAATAAAAATGCCAAAAACTTAAAGTTTGTAAAATTTGTAGTTTAACTAATTTTACCAAGTATTTATGAATTTTTTTTGTAAAAAAAATATATAATCCAGGAAAATGAGGTATTTGATAGATGAAAATCAGTGGACACTTCATTTATACGTCCACTTCCTAAAAATTCCAAATTATGTGATATGAAACCAAAACTTTAAGGGTAGTAAAATGCAGTTTATTCAGCATTATAAAAAACTATTCGATTTTTTGTTGCGTACTACTTTTCACGAAGTTCTACTCAAAAATGTAGTTTTTTCGTTGCATTGATAAGTTTGGAGAAAAGCCTTCGAAAATTATTGTGGTGATTGCTTTTTTTTAATAAGATAATTTTTATTTTTGAGTTATCTTTATAAAAATATTTTATATTTATGTATAGTTTTAGAAGAATAAGCGAAATACCGCTTTTGCAGAATTTTCATTTTAATTTAGTTTAATAAATCCCAAAAACATTAGGATATTTAATTTCACAATATAAAATAATCCTATCAACTTTAATGTATTTTAGAACAATTGACAAAATTTGTAAACCAAAGAAAGTTCAAATATTTCGATATTCCTTTAGAGTAATGTTATACTACAAAGTATGACATTTTTCAAAAATTGTAAAAGCCAAGTATTAAGAAAAAAATAAGACCAAACTTTATTTTTTACAAAGAAATAAAGCTTTAACGTTGGTTTAACGTTCCGTATCGAATATTTCTCAAATAATCTAACATCTTATTGAATTCGAAGACTTTCTGGGACGAAAGCATTGGTTTCCAAGCGCTTTACTTTACCCAGCCATTATTATCCAGTTCATCGTTCTTTCTGTTCCTTCCCTCACCCTCTATGCACATGGGACCGTAGATCAAGCGAAGAACTACCAAAGGTGTTTTCATCCGCTTCTGTCATAGTCTATGCCTATGCACCGTACAATAGGACGGGTATGATGCAGGTCTTATACATCGACACTTTGGTTGCTCGAGAGAGGGCTTTACTACTCAAATGATTGTTTAACCCAAAGAAACTGTGGTTAGCAAGAGTAATTCTTCGTTCGCTGTTTTCTGTAATCATAGCAGAGCCTAGGTGGACGAAGTCCTTAACTACATCAAAGTTACGTCTGTCAATGGTGACGTTTTAACCGAGACGTCGTCGGTCGTTGGTGTTATAGGTCTTTTCTTAATGACAGACTTTTCTTCGCATCATATTTTTTAAAATGTTTTTTGGCATCGAAAGGATCTTATAAGTTGTTTCCAACTATTTATAGAGTAGCGCGAATTCTCCGTGGTCATCCTGCTCGAACGGTTAAGTTTGGCAGGAATCCAGAAATTGGACATGGCCCTATAGTGCATGTAGATCCTTTCATAAACGGCCTTCAAAGTGATCTGCCTTAATGTAAATATTTGATCGACTGTGGACTTTCATGGTCTAAAACCACAGTGATAAAGACCTATCAGGTTATTGACGGTGGGCTTTAGACATTCACAAAATTATGGTAGAGAAGATTTTGTAAGCGATGTTAAATAGAGTGGTTCCTCTATAGTTGGTGCATTTTAGACGATCTCCTTTTTTGCAGTGTCGGGAAAACAATAAATAGGTACTAAATTATATATTCAAGCTATCTGCTCTGGTGGCTTTGGTAGACTTCAGTTAAAATATGGCAATCTTAACTTCGTCTAAGTCGGAAAAACGGGATTTTTGGCTTTCGTCCTTTATATTGAATATATCATCCTACCTGACAACTGAATTGGGTTCGTTGTAGCTTCTATACAGTCAGAAAGTGGTCGTTTCATATCCTCAGCATTGATTGTTGCCCCACTTTCGTCTTTGAAGCCTTAAGTTCGTAATGTATGTATTTGTAAAATTCGTTTTATCTGCTTATAATATTTTCGAACTTTATTTCTGCTTTTCAATTTTTTTTATCAAAAGAACGCTTACGTTTTTCTCTTAATCTATGGGTTTGGGGCTAAGCCACTTCCAATCTTAAGCCTTTAATATCTTTATCAGTTTTGTCTCTTCTTACAAAAACTCATATTTTTTCTAAGACAAAGGAACCAATAAACACATTTTTTGACATCTAACATGGATACAAAAAATAATGTGCAACAACTCTCATATAAATTTTATAAAGCTTTTTTATTAGTGTCATAAGAAGACAACATTCAGGTACATTTTTCAAGCTGCACACAGGGGCACTGATTTATCACTGCATTTCTTATCATCTTCTTGTTCGAATTGCTTTTCTGGATGGTTAACACAGTTGTATTTCTCGAGTTCACATTCACTTGGGAAATTCTTCCTACAAGTTCCATTAGTGGCACAAACAGCACTTCCAGGTTTGCTGCAATCATATTCACAAGAAGTTCCTACATGTCCTTCTTTGTGATGAGGAACTGCCATGGCAACGGCTACAATAGCTGAAAATAACAATTAAGTTTAAATTAATATTTAAGGATAAATATTATAATTGTATATAAAGTTACCAGCAACAATCAAAAGAACAGCGACGAATTTCATTTTTGTAAATTGTTTGTAAATAAGTTTTTACCAGAATGTATTGTAAGTTTAGACTGATGAATTATTTGATCCATCACTTTGTTTTTATACAAAATTGATTCCCAGGAGTAAAACAAACTAATAACTATCAAACGGGTGAATCACATTTTTTTTATAGTTTGTTTAGTATTTATTTAAAAGAATTATGGGATAAACCCAATCTCGTTTTTATTTTCTTTCACGCCAATTTAAATGTCGTGTGACCCACATCACAGTGAGATGTTTTGCAATAAAGTTTTGTTTTTTTTTTAGCATGTACCAATTACTTCTGAAAATATAATTTTAATCTAAAAGATTCTTTTGATCACCAACAAATATTTAGTTTCAATAACTCTACTATAAGTTTCACCCGGAAACAGAACCTGATTTTCCCTTTTAAATTTTGTCTTTAGTATCGAACATTTGCTTAGTTTTTTATTTAGTTTGAATTCTATCTTAAGTTGAAGTGAAAAGTAGTTTAGGTGAAAGTGTTTTTAAGATTCCGAGTCACTAAAAACGTTTTAGGTGAAATACTGTATCCCTTTGAAACTCATAGTAATACCAATAATTGTCACATAATTTAAATTGTCTAAATCGTCACATCTCTTATTTAATTTTTTGTTTACTAATGTTAAATAATGTCCCACTGTGTAATGCAGTGTATTTTTATTGCCTCAGTACAAAAAGACAGCTACCACCATGTTCGTCCGGCGTCGGTGGATCCCAATCTAAATTTGCTCTTTTTGCATGCGGGGCCTGTTAGGAATAAAATCGTGAATTATTTATTTACTTTTGATATATTTTTAATCGGAACTCACAGAAACAGGTCTTATTTCAATTGAATTGTTTATTTTTGTTTACTCGAATTGACTTCAATCAGAAACATCTGATTGTAGTGTCTTTCTGAAATAAATACAAAATTATATTTTATAATACTATAGGTATTTTGATACTTGAAACAAAAGAGTCATACTTCATTTCAAAAATGCTGTTATTAACTTAAGCAGTTACCAGTATTGTCTACTAAAGTTAAAATGTAAAATCTAAATAAGTGAAAAGTTGTATTAGGATTTAAGAACTAATTGCAACCAATATTGCAGAGTAATCCAAAACAATGTTGTTTCGTTTATTCATTATTTAATTATAAATTTTTATATTTCTGCTACAGTGAAACCCACTTATGAGAAATTGCAAGACTGTAGTTTTAGACTTTTACAATTTATTGCTTTGCAACACTGCATAAAAGATATCGTTCCTCTTAAAGAAGAAAGAACTTAAAATACTTTGAAACAAGAGAGAAACAAGGCTTGGCCAAATCTTATAAAAACAGGTTAGCTGATGATCATGAAGTATATGTACCCCTCTCTGAAGATTTTAAATCACTCTCCAGTTATTTATGTGCCGAATATTTCATAGATATTTAAAGTTCTCTAAGGCTTGACCCCAAAAGCTTTGGGAAATGTATTAATATACAACTGCCAAACGGTTGATGGCTACCCAGTAAGTTTTACTTATAATATAGATAACTTAGTTAGTACTCCAGAAATTTGTAACGCGTTTGCTAACAACAGCAATCTCTTATTGACATTCTTGTAAAAAAAAGATGAGCATTTCTTTCTAAACGCGAGAATGTCCCTAGACCACCTTTAATGATGTTCGAATGACATTCGACAAAATCTTGAATTACTTGGCATTACTAAAAGATGATTATTTCTCTGGTTCAGATGGAATTTCTCCAATATTCTAGTACGTAGTGGGATCACATCTTCTTCCCATATTTGCACTTTCTAAGCTTAGGTACATTCGCAACCATAAAGAAAAAGGCGTTTATTACACCATTCTTTAAAAAAGGTTACTGCAAGTCTGACATTAATAATTACAGACCAATATCTAAACTACCCACTATTCCAAAACTTTTTGAACAAGTTGCTTGTGATAGTTTAAATTTAAACTGAAAGAATATTGTGAATATTTAATCAACAACATGGTTTTATGCGAATAAGTTCGACAGTTAATAATCCACTTGCATTCTGCATAATAGCTCCAAAATCCTAGAACTCGGTCAAGAGCTCGACTGTATTTGCACTGATCATTCTAAAGCTTTTGACAAACTTTCTCATGACATCATCACATTTAAGCTTAAGGAAATAGAGTTTCCTTCTCAGTAGAATTCTTAAAGCCGATATCCATAATTTTAAAACATCAACATTTATTCCTAAAAATTTGTTACTAACTTTAAAAACCATAAAACGAATTGTTTCAAAAATATGCCGACATGAAACAACAAAGTTACGAGGATTTTTGTAAACAACCCCAAAACGCCGTTTTATGCTTGTCATGTGTTTCTTTCTTAAGTTAAAGTTTTTTCTAACGCTGAGGCCTTGACTTTTTATGTCCAAGATATTCAGTTTCTATCAAAAAGTATTTAAAAATAAAATTAATATTAACTGCCACTTGTTGGAAATTTTTTTCCAAACAAAATCCTTAAGCTGTCATTTTTAACTGTTATTTATAAAATTTGGACAGGTTCAGACAACGTAGGGGACTTTATATGTATGTAGTCAACTGCATTCCTTGAACGTACATTTTGACCAAGCCAACTAGTTAGTTTTCCAAGTGTCATAAATTTCAAACTCATAACGTAAAAAAAACTTTCAAAGAAATTATTGTCTACAAATCAATCTTCAGGCAAGCTTAAAGTCTACAGTTAGGGAGATTTTACTTGACTAACTTTCCAGTCAACTTTCCAATAAAGTTGACTTAATTGGAACCGTTTAAGTTGTTGTACATTTTGACAAAGGCAACTATTTAGTTTTTGAAATGTCATACATTTCAAATTCAGAACTTTACTTCACTAACCTCTACCTTCAATTCATTGTCCAAAAATTACCAAAATCAATATTGTCTGCAACCACTCCTCAGACAAGCTCCAAGTCCATCACGATTTGCATTGTGTATTGTAAAGAAATATAACTTATTAACTTCCCATAGGAAGTTATTATAATGGGTCCGATTGGTCAAATTGAAAATTTTGACATTTCTCGACGTTTCAAGGTCCCTAGAGTCAAAATAAAAGATTTTTAGAATGATGTCTGTGCGTGCGTGTGTACGTAAGTTCGTACGTCCGTGCGTCCGTATGTCCGTATATCCGTGCGTCCGTACTTTCGCGAAGTTTTTTTCGTCGTCCATAGCTCAAGAACCAGATGAGATAAAAAAATTCATTTTATGCAACGAAGAATAATGTTTCTGATAAAATTTTGAAAAAAATCGAATTGACAGTTTTCTTACAAAAAATAATAACCTAAAAAAAAATTAATAAACGTTTGTAAAAATTGATTTTCGACTCAAATATCTTTTCAAAACTTTGAGATATTGGCTTTAATTTACTTTAATCTTAAAAAAAAATATTGTTGTCAACATTCAGTTAAATTTTGAGAAAAATCGAATTGACAGTTTTTTTACAAAAAATAAAAAACTAAGAAAAATTTATAAAAGTTGGTAAAAATTGATTTTCGACTCAAATATCTTTTCAAAAATTCTAGATTTTGGCTTGAAACTTATTTTATTTCACAGAAAATATTGTTTTCGATATTCAGTAATTTTTATATAAAAATCCAACACTCCGTTTTTTCATAAAAAATAAAATCTACATAAAATAGTACGCAAATTTGGTAAAAATTGATACGAGTACATAAAGACAAACTTTTAAGCAAGATAAATCGACAGACGGGATGGGAAGTTATTAGTGTGGGTCGCATCCCAGCCCTTTTTTCCTTTTCAAATTCACAACGAACAAAATGAAATCAAAGAGTAAAAAAATCAGCTTTCAGTTCAATAAAGAAAATATCATAAACTGTCATTTTAACATATGTAAGTTTTTTAATAGTTAGAGATATTTTTCTTGACTAACTTTCCAGGCAACTATCCATTAAAGTTGCCTTAATTGGAAGACAATTTTTGCCAGCTGGCCAATCAAATACGAAAACTAGAAACTTGACTAATTTTCAAGTCCTAATTTGGGCGTCTGAACCAGCCCAATGATACTTTTATTTAATAACTTAATGAACATGTTGAGGAATATATTAATTTTTCTCGGAATGAAGTTCAAATTTATCATTAAAAACATCTGCAAATCCTAATAATTTATAAAGTTAAATAAAATACATAATTTTCTTACTTTGAAATTTATTTATTCAGTTTTAAATGGCTCATTGAAAATCACCCCTAGTGCAGAGTGGTTGTGAAATATCCTTGCATTTATCATCAGGAAGTTGTTGGAATTGTTTTTGTGGGTTCAAGCAGTTATAAGTTTGCAGCTTGCATAGACTAGCAAAGTGATCGATGCACATTCCATTGGTAGCGCAAACAGGAGTATCGGTTTTATGGCAAATATAGTTACACCGTCCAAGATCGTTTGGTAGAGGAGCCATCCCACTTAGAGCGACAGAAATGAGAGCTAAAAAGAACAAAACAAAATAACAACATTTAAATTGATGTTATAAAAATAAAAATGTAAAAATAAATTACCAGCAAAGAAGAAAGAAACAGTTAAGAATTTCATGTTGATAACTTGGTATGTGTTATGTTGACGTCAAGAAGAAGTCTGTTAAGGATATGGGCTAACGCCTTTGCTTATATAGGATGAAATTTGTTCAACGGTAAAAAAGAATTCAAAAACTCTACATGAGGATTATTTATGATATCTTATGAAGAAGGAAGGATTCAAGCCAATGTTTTTTTTTGAAATAAGGAAGAAGTTCAAAACAAGAAAATGATGCAATGTTCAAATGAAATTGTGTTTCAGGAAAAAAATGTGCATATCCATATTTTAGAAATACTGAAAATGTAATCCCTTAAAAAATAAATTAGCATACTTGAGCGAGGGTCGTATACATGCATTTCCTAATTAAAATATTAAATAATTAAAAAGAGGCTGGGATGCGACCCACACTGATAACTTCCCATCCCGTCTGTCGATTTGTCTTGCTTAAAAGTTTGTCTTTATGTACTCGTATCAATTTTTACCAAATTTGGGTACTCTTTTTGTAGATTTTATTTTTTATATGAAAAAACGGACTGTTGGATTTTTATATAAAAATTACTGAATATCGAAAACAATATTTTCTGTGAAATAAAATAAATTTCAAGCCAATATTTTTAAGTTTTGAAAAGACATTTGAGTCGAAAGTAAATTTTTACGAAGTTTTAGTATTGTTTTTTTTTTTGAGTTTTATTTTTTATAACAAAAACTGTCAATTCGATTTTTTTTAAATTTTACCAACAATATTTCTTATGAGATAAAATTACTTTAAAGCCAATACTTAAAATTTTTAAATAGATATTTGAGTCAAAAATCAATTTTTACCAACTTTTATACATTTTTTTTAGTTTTTTATTATTTGTAAAAAAAATGTCAATTCGATTTTTTTCAAACTTTAATTGAATGTTCACAGTAAGATTTTTTGAAAGATAAAAGTAAATTAAAGCCAATATCTCAAAGTTTTGAAAAGATATTTGAGTCGAAAATCAATTTTTACCAACTTTTATACATTTTTTTTTAGGTTTTTATTTTTTGTAAAAAAACTGTCAATTTGATTTTTTTCAAACTCTAATTGTATGTTGAAAACAAGATTCTTTGAAAGATAAAACTCAATTAAAGCCAATATCTCAAATTTTTGAAAAGATATTTGAGTCAAAAATCAATTTTTACCAACTTTTATAATTTTTTTTTTAGGTTTTTATTTTTTGTAAAAAAAACTGTCAATTCGATTTTTTTCAAACTTTAACTGAATGTTGACAACAAGATTTTTTGAAAGATAAAAGTAAATAAAAGCCAATATTTTTAAGTTTTGAAAAGATATTTGAGTCGAAAATCAATTTTTACCAACTTTAATAATTTTTTTTTTAGGTTTTTATTTTTTGTATAAAAAGCTGTCAATTTGATTTTTTTCAAACTTTGATTGTATGTTGACAACAAGATTTTTTGAAAGATAAAAGTGAATTAAAGCCAATATCTCAAAGTTTTGAAAAGATATTCGAGTCGAAAATCAATTTTTACCAACTTTTATAAATTTTTTTTTAGGTTTTTATTTTTTGTAAAAAAACTGTCAATTCGATTTTTCTCAAAATTTTTCAGAATGTTGAAAACAATATTTCTTATAAGATAAAATAAGTTTAAAACCTAAATTTAATGTTTTGAAAAGATATTTGAATCGATATTCAATTTTTACGAACTTTGAGTAATGTTTTTTTTAGATTTTTATTTTTTTTTTTTAAAAACTGTCAATTCAATTTTTCTCAAAATTTTATCAGATGTCAAAAACATTATTCTTCGTTGCACAAAATTGTTTTAGAGATAAAATTATATTTCAGTCGTAAAATTTTGGAGGTGACAAATTTTTTTTTTCAGTTTTATTGATTTAAAAAAAAAACCTTTATATTGATTTTTTTCAAAAAATATACCTGTTTGGTATCACGTTACAATCTATTATATAAAATTTAATTCAAGTCTCTAGCGTTTTTGGTTCGTAAGATATTTAGGGTTAACCAAAATTTTCACCTTTTTTTCAAACTGCTATGGTAAAAAAACCACCCACGCAATTTTCTTGAGAGCCCTTTCTGCATCTTTCTGCCTTTTTATCTGTATAACAAAATTTATTTGAAGTCGATATCTCTTCTGGTTCTTGAGCTATGGACGACGAAAAAAACGTCGCGTACGTACGGACGTACGGACGTACAAACGTACGTACACACGCACGCACAGACATCTTTCTAAAAATCTTTTATTTCGACTCTAGGGACTTTGAAACGTCGAGAAATGTCAAAATTTTCAATTTGACAAATCGGACCCATTACAATAACTTCCTATGGGAAGTTAATAAAAATCTTTCAAAACATTTATTTCGGCATAAATCAATATTTGATTGTTATCAGTATTTTTATGGAATAAAATATTATTATGGAATAATTGAATTTTTTAAAACTTTTTTGTAATTTCAACGGTGGGGCACATTTGACTTCCACAATTGTAAAAGCACAGTTGGATTTGAAATTAAAAAAAGAGATAGAATTTATGGCCACACTGTTCCCTTTTATCACTTACGTGTTTTCACAATCCTCTCTCAATAGGTTTTCGCGCTAGACTTATTTTTCAGTGCTCCAGTGATTTTGTGTAACTTTGCTCAGACACGAGGTAAGCGATTTTTTATTAATCAATAAATGAATTTAATGGATGTTCAATTTGAGTAATAGAATGTATTATTGAGTTTTACTTTTCTTCAATTTACTTTTATAAACAAAGGGTGGGGCACTTCTGACGTACGCATATGGGGCACTTTCGATAAATTTCAAATGTGCCCCATGTTACTAGAAAACATAGTTCGTTCATATACAAAGAAAACTAATCACTGTGACATTGATGAAATATCTCTTCAAAAGGCTCTGAAGACAACTTTCAAATGACTCCCATGATATAAGGCCGGTTCCTACAATTCCTCCACCGAAATCCATAAATAGAATTAGATGTTTTCTGGATTAATTTCAATTATACATTTTTTTTAATTGCAGTGCTTTGATTCACTGGAAATAATAATTAAAATAAAATAATGAATTTCCAAAGTTTCTTGTTAAAAAGTTATTTATTCGTATATTTACTTGAACAAAATATTTTAGGACATAGTTGCTACCATAAATTTAAAGGCTTTCGACAAAATTTACGATCAATGGTTAAATAATATTCTGATTTTTATTGTAATAAGAAAATGTTACTCTTAAATACAAACTTATATAAAAACTGACTATTAGAGTTTTGTATGAATTTTTATTTACGTTTCATTTTTTGATAATTTTGTTTGATATAATTTTACAACGTTGAAAAAAAATTTGTTTAAAATATTAAAATCTGTAAACTCGTAGAAAACATAAACAAATATAAATAAAATGCGCGACTTGCTCCTGACTTTTAAGATTTAAAATCGTACCTGTAAAATACGTTTGCCAATCAATAAAAAACCATAATTTAAAACAAATTTGTTCAAAAATATTTATTTATGAAATAGATTTTTTAGATATAATATTTTTGTTACGCAGTTATTTACATCAAATTAATTTACATTTAACATTTGATTTTTGTAAAAAAAATTTTGACCCGTTTTCGAGATACCGGATTTATATTATTGAGACAGTATAAGAGCTTGTATAGACAAAACCATTCAAATCAGTTCGAATCTCATCAAAAAAATTCTATCGAATTCAATTTTTTACCCAAATATTTGTATGAAGACTATTGTTTTTGATCTTCAAAAATTAAAAAAAAAACCTTACACGAATCTACTTAAAACCTCAGGTTCCAAGTTTGAACTCAATCAACCTAATGCTTAATACTGCAGGGAAGAGGACAGAAAGACAGACAGACTGACGGATGTGTGGGACACACTTTTTTCGGCTTTTCTATTATTTCTGATTTCTGATTCCTAATTTTTTAACACAAGTAAAAAATAAAAAAAATAAAATACATATTTATCTTTTTGTGTATCATTTTTTTCATTTGAATTATTAATTGAACTGGTATGTGTAAAGATAATGATACAGACTAAGATTATTTTCATTTTAAACGTCTACATTCCTCCAAAAAGTTTGGAGTCTGTTTATAACGATCTCTCCTTGGCATTAGACTATCTTATAGATTTGTCCAGCTATGACACCAATATTTTACTTCTAGGTGATTTTATTTTACCACACATTGATTGGATTCCATCCGACGACGAATCCTGCTTTAAAGCCTCTCCTTCTTCTTCACAAATGGAACTATCTCTTCTCGATAAAGACCTTCTTACTGACTTACAGCAAACAAGCTGTATTAAAAACTCAAAAAATCGAATTCTCGATTTAGTCTTTTCTTCTGACGCTATTAGTACTCTTGTTCTAGAATCTAGATCAGGAATTACTAATAAAGATACATATCACCCCCCTTTGGACATTTTTTTTTTACTTAAGTAATCACCTTACTGAACACAGTAATTCCTTTGATTGCTTATATAATTTTGATTTCAGTAGAGCCAAGTTCCAGCAGTTGTCTGAAGATTTAACCATTTTTGTAGTTGCTGATACATTAGCATTTTCTAACATTGACGAAGTAGTTTCAACTTTTTATAAGATCCTTAATTATTGTTTTGAAAAAAATGTACCCATAAAGAAATCTAGAAATACAAACTTTAGCCATCCTTGGTATACGAAAGAATTGCGTTTACCGCGTAACAAAAAAAATAAGGCATAGAAAACGTATCTCAAAACTCTGTCTTCAGTCAACTTCTCTGTTTATGTGGAACCCTTTTACCAATTTAAGCCTCTTTCTAATTTTGTATATGGTTGTTATGTTATTGATATGGGCACCTCTTTAAAATATAATCCTAACAAAATTTGGAATTTTGTAAACTCAAAGAAAAAATCAGATGGCTTTCTAGTTAACTTCACTTACAAGAACCTTTCATTAGATAAAACGGTTGATATCTGTAACGCTTTCGCAACAAATTTCCGTGAATCATTTGTCAATAGCCCTGAAGAAGTTGATGAAGTATATTTTCATAATCTTTACTCCTTTTCGCAAACTAGCTGTAGTCACATACCTATGCTACAGAGTGCGGTCCTTGATCTTTTATCTGCGTTAAATGATGACTACTCAGCAGGTCGCGATGGTATTCCCCCGATAGTATTAAAAAAGTATAGTAAAGCTTTAGTTGAACCCCTTACGTTCTTGTTTAAACTTTCTCTAAAAACAGGCAAATTTCACAGTATATGGAAGAAGTCATTTCTAACAACAATTTTCAAGAAAGGTAACAAGTCGGATATAAGCAACTACAGGCCCATTGCAAAGCTTTCTTGCATTCCTAATGTTTTTGAACAAGCTGTTTGTGAAAGTGTAGCATTTTTTTAGTAAGAATCTTATTTGCGAACAGCAACATGGTTTTTATGAAAAAAAAAGATCAACTGTTAAAAATCTCTTTACATTCTCATACATATGTTCAAACGCTTTAGAACAAGTTTATGAAGTTGACTGTGTAGTGTGTACGCACTGACTTTTTTGAGGCTTTTGACAAACTTAGCCACGGAATTATTTTATTTAAACTTAAGGCTCTTGATTTTCCACCATTTTTCTTAGCTTGGATTAAATCATACCTTGAAAACAGATCCTATGAGGTAAAATTGAGACATTGTAATTCTGAACCTTTTTTTGCTCAATCCGGTGTTCCCCAGGGAAGCGATCTTGGCCCTTTTCTGTTTATCATGTCTACGCTCAAGTAAACTTCTAATTTTTGATGACGACAAGAAGATTTTTACATTTTGGTGTGGGAAAAATAGCCTTTCACTCAACTCTTTAAAATGCCAGACGATAACTTTTACTAAAAAAACTAATCAGTAGCGTGTTTGACTACTGTATATCACAGCAAAAACTCTGTAGCGTCTCCACGTTTTTGTTTTTGTTCATTTCTGTTCCAACTTAGAATTTACACATCACATTAATTTTATTCTTAATAAAGCAAGTTCTATGCTTGTTTTATAAAACGCTGGGCAAAGGAGTTCAATGATCCTTATGTTACTCTTTCTTTGTATAATTGCCATGTTCGTCCTTATCTTGAATATGCTTGTAAGGTATGGACTCCCTATAACGAAATTCATAGAAAACCCATTGAATCAGTTCAACATAATTTCATTCGCTTTGCCCTAAAGGGTCTTCCTTGGGATGATCTTATGATCTGTCTCCCTATGAACATCGTATTCTACTTCTTCAAATGCAATCTCTCCATCAAAGTCGTGTGAATAATGACTAAGTATTTTTTCATCAACTCATTAATGGTGAAATTGATGCACCTTATTTGCTTTCTTGTATACATTTGAATTACCGAGGCGGAACTCATCACCTGTGTACATTTGAAGCTTTAAGTCGAATGAGCATTTTATATATGTAACTTAAACTGATATTATAATCATTGTTTAGCTCCTCTATCGTTAACGTTCTCATTTTATTTTTTGTTCTGTAATAGTTAAATTTTAATTAAGCAAGCAATTTTCTAAATATTTAGCAGCTTGATAAAAATAAATAAATAAATAACAGTCCGTAGAGAACCAGGGCCTAGTGACTTACAACTCTCAACCATGAAAACTCTCAATCGTGAAAATAACAAACAAAACAACCAAACCATTTTATGAACTCAATTTGAAGTCAGAGACTCATTAGTCACATATGGACGAAATTACTAAAAGTTAAGGTAGTCTTTGGACAGGCTTAGACAACAAAAGGGACTTCATTTGCAGTCATTCTTTGACAGTAAATATTGAACAAGGCAACTAGGTAGTTATTCAAGTGTCATACATTTCAAACTCAGAACTTCACTTCACTGGTTTCACCTTCAGTACATCGTACAAAAAATACCTAAAACATTATTTTCTACAATATACTTCTCAGACAAGCTACAAGTCCTTGACGATTTGTAGTTTGTATTGTAAAGATATAACACTTATTTCTTTTCCAATTTGACAAAGAAGCAATAAACATTAAATGGAATTGCGCAGAAAATACATAAATATATTACAGAGTTATAAAGTTCAATTCTCAGTTGAATTTAAAAACACGATCAACTGTCATTTTGACAGAAGTAGACTTGACTTAATACCTAGGGAGATTTTTTTGACTAACTTTGTAATAAAGTTGACTTAAGTGGAAAGCAATTGTGGGGCAGCTAGCCAATCAGATACCTGCATCACTTTTAAGTTACTTATGTCGTCTGAACATGTCAGTTTTTTAGATTTCAATTTTACTATTGAAATCAATTGAAATCATCGTTTTAACTAAGTTACTGAATTAAAACGACTTTAACAGTTTATTAATTTGTTTAAAATTTTGCGTCACGGCTAAAAACAGTTACATATTGTTTTTGATTTTATTTAAATCCTCAAAGCAATTTTGAGATGAGTTAAAAAATATTAACAACTTTTATGAACAAAGTCTTAAATGTCACGCCTAAAATTTAAAGTGAAAAAAAATGACATAAGAACTATTATTTTCCTATTCTTATCAAAACATTAGTTTCATTGCTCCTTAGTACCTATTAAAAACGTTATTTGTATTACTTAAAAAATCATAACACAGAAATAACAATATTTATTTTCTTTGTAGCTATTTTTAGCTTCACTCTTTATGTTATTGTCATATTTTTAAAACTGTTTCATTATACAAAACTTACAGTTACAAACAAATTTACAAAAATAATTATTAAAATTGATAAATTAAGTTAATAATTCTGAATCAAATCTAAATATAGCCTTATTTTGGGCAAATTCTGCGTTGATCGAAAAGACAAACAAAGTCTTAAAATAAACACATAACATGAACAATATTCTTTCATACGCTCTTTATCACAAAATGATTTTACATAAAAGCAAATGTCAAATCCAAGAATGTCAACATTCAACACAAACAGTGGATACATGTAACATTACCGTTTCAACGACAAATAACTTTACCGAAACCTTATTAAAAATGAAATTCACACTTCTTATTGTTATTATTGCTGGTGAGTTTGAATAAACTGCAAAATACGAGTTATTGTAATAATTTAATATTTTATTTTTGTTTGATTCTATTTTAGCTCTGTTCGCTGTTGTTCTTGGAATCCGGCCGACACCACCAAGAAGGTGTGATTATAAATGCCCAAAACCTGACGTAAATGTTTGTGCTACAAATGGAATTTGTAACAATGAGTTCCCAAGTCAATGCCAATTGGAGAAATACAACTGTTTGTTCCCTCAGAAGACATTCAAACAAATTGATGATTATAAATGTGCTGAAAAATCGTTACCTCAGTGTACGCTTGGAGATTTATAAAATATTTTCTAATTCTAGTCAAACAAAAGTGAATTAAATAAATAATAAAAAAGAATTGTATTGTAAACATTATTACTTTTTATAATTTAAAACAAACTTGCGATTTTCCACCATTCTTATTTCTACTAGAAAAAGTTACTTGACGGCTCTCCAGATGTCGCTTCGATATTCCTTCTCCATGAGAGTACAATACCCAAAAATATGACGGTGTAAGTCCCCCTTATTCATGAATACAAACCCTGTATCCTTAGAAAAATGCCAGTAGCTATTTTATTGGTGCGAAATTTGTAAATGGGACCTCATCTATTTTATTTATAACTGTCACTTGTTATTGACAGCTTTGTTAAATATTCCTATTGCACAGGTTATAAAAAAGAACGAGGTAATTTTTAGGAAAATTAAAAAATGTCAAACAGAAAATAGCAGCAACTAGTTTTCTAATGTAAAGGCAATATTTTGCGCCCTCTAGTGAAGTTACATTGTAGTGTGCATCAGATTTGTTGAGTGTCATCTTACCTTAAAAATGCATATCTATCCTCTAAGTTCAATGCGTTTTAATCAGGAAAAAAATGTCATTCCTTATACAAATATGTATACCCAACCCACCCGCTAATTAAATTAGCATACTTGAGCGAGGGTCGTATACATGCATTTCCTAATTAAAATATTAAATAATTAGTATAAGCTTTATCAAAACTCACATGATACCAAATTAAAGCCGATTCAAAAATGACGAGTGAATGTCATTCCGTCACATATTATTTTTCAAAATACGTTTAGCTGTCAATGACACATAAACATTACTGAATAGTCGAAATGGTAGTATCTTTTTATATCTTATAATAATATTGATCAAAAATGATAAATAATTTAAGCTTTTCATTAAAAAAAAAACATTTAGCACTGACAATGAACGCGAAGTTTGAACTGCCTCACACAAAGTGGGAGTAGACTTTAATGCATGATACGTCAAAGTTTAAACTGAATAATTATGCAAATTGGGCACGTGCTAGCGACTCAATAAGTTTTCTAACCAGCATAACAAAAATTCAGTAAAATACCATGCTTTCCCGCAAAAGTACAATAAACATTTCCTACTGCTACCCTGGTGTCTGATCTTAGAACTTTTCCGGAATTCTTACTTCCCTAGCGCCATCCGCTCTATAAAATGGCCATGACAAATGTCTAGTTCAACCACACCCTTATGTCTCTGATCGGCTTTCTTTAGTAATAAAAAAAGAAACATTTTTGCGCAGTTATAAATGATGATTAACCATTTCTTAAGCTATCATCAGAAATAATGACAACAAAATATTATAAATGGCGTTGAATTAGATTGATATTTGTTTAATCGTTCTTCCTTATCGTGCGGAACCAAAAAATATAAACAAATTGGCAAACGCCCACCGCTATACATAATTCAAATAATGGCGGTTGTATTTAAACAGGTGCGGATTTAATCTCAATTTATTTGCTAGAGATTTGTTTGACATTTTTTAAGGTGGTTTTGTCTAAATGCAAATTAATTTACTTATATTCGACTATGCCAAAACCTAGTAATGGACAAAAACACAAATCGATATTAAAGATCAATTTTTCAGATCGATATTTTTCCGGCCCCTTTTATTTGACAGCCCATCATCATCCACAAACTAAAACTTTCTCCGTGTGAATGGAAGCTAGCTAGTGTCAAATGTCGTATTTTAGAAAAAGGCTACATATTTACACTGTGTACACATTTTACTTATTTGGAGGTGTCATAATTGTATTTAAGAGTTTAAAATAGACAGGTCATTGAAGCAGACGTATTTTTTTTTTAATATGAGTGGAAACAAGTTAAAATACTAACAAATGTGTAGTTAAATGAAACAGTGCTAGACTTCAAAGCGACTTCGATATCAAACAAACCTTTTACTTCTAATTTGAATCCAGCCGTGTTCAATGATTCAACGATTTAAAATAAAGATCACACTAACTTTAACTTAATTTTCATAAATTTCAAATTTGCCCGGGCATTGACACCGCAAAAGTTTCTACCCAACCGTCTTTTCAATTTGCTCTAACGCCAAAGTCTCATCGTAGAGAGCTTCAATGTGAAGGTCGTCAAAACGTAAACAACAATTTTGTTTATCAATTTTTGATCAACTTGAAATGTCACCGACTCTAACCATTGTCAAAGCTGCCCCTATAGGAAGCTAAAGCATTGTTTTTGTTTTTGTTTTTATTTATATTATGGATGCACATAGTAGACCGGTATAATGCACGATCAATATTATTTGTTTAAACAAAAGCTTTAGTGGATTGAATGAGTAGTTATAGAATTACGCAATTTTATAATAATATGGGCCCGGCCACGTACGTAGGGCTGGAAGCTTTTTTAATATCAATATTTTGGATATTGTGTATGATTATGATGACCCAATGCCCCTGAAAAATATTTTAAGGTGCCATAAAGCGGGAGGAATTTTTCATCATCAGTGTTTAGTGTTTAAGTTGCACAAATAAAGTTTTGAGTGATGATTCTCTGTTTGACTGAATCATATGAACGACTTTATGATAACACAACAAAAGTTTTGTTTACAATCAGTTATTTGTTCTTATCGGAGAATAGTTTAGACGTCAAAATAAAAAAGCTTTATTTTTATGATGTTAGTTCTCGGCTTCTTTCGCTTTTAGTTTTAGTTTAAAAGTATAAATAAATTTGTTTAACCATGTTGTATCGGTATACAGTTCAAATCGATTGGGAGTTGATTAGACAAGTGAATTTTATAGTTTATTTTTGTGTGTTCTTAAAGCTATTTCTATATTTTACTCCTGGAAAATGGGAAAGTTTGTGATAAGTTGTATTTTTGTTTGGTGTTTAGTTGCTGGAATTGAATGTCAAAAAAGTTGTGAGTTCATAATAAATACTTTTGGTTTCTGTGTTATAAATTTTGGGAAAATTAACTCAATTAAAAAAATTGATATAAGAGAAATTACTATCAAAGCGAACAATAATATGTTAGCTACTTTGAAATTTTAACGGAATATGATTTTAAACAAGAAAAAGTTTCAGTGTGTTCAGCCCATCAAAATTAGGCACTGAATTTTCTGATGTAGGATTTTTTTTGATTATCCGATTGAAAGATCTGTCATAAAAAACTAAATGACACTTAGCAGTAACGTCTTATTTGAATATAAATATAATGAATATAAATTGTATGTCAAAATTCAGATGACTGCTCTTTTATTTGGAAATTCTAAAGCGTGATTAATTTTTATAAATTTATATTTGACAGTTGACAATCAAGTTGAATTTGCGTTCAGGGTACTTTGACATTTCATCATTATGTATCCCAGTTACTTGACCAGGTAACATACAAAAATTTTTAAACGGACCCATTGGCATTAAGATTTCGAGATCAAAAATGATTGTAAAGTAAAATGTTGACCGGATAATTTCATTAATTTACTGAATATTAACCAAAAAGCATACAAATTGAAACAAATTTTTAAGTTTCTTCAAATTCAACCAACTGTTCTGTCAGATATTCACATACCCCAGAAATTCTTGGATAGCTTTGCATTTTTTTTTTTGACATCCACACTGTTTTGGAACAGCTGTTCTCTTATACGTAAAACATTAACATAAAGGTATATGGGTACCCTATCTGTCTAAGACTGAACGCTTCCATTGATTCTTTTTATGTACATAATTGGGTATGTTTAATAACTTGACATTTTTAATCAAATTTGAAACAATTTTTAAAATCATCTAATGACTGAGTTCACGTTGTACTCTTTTGAGGGGATTCATTTGGACGTATCTTTATATATCGTATTATTAAATAAATAAATTAGGTGACGCAACAGTTCTTTGAGAACTAGGGCCTAGTGACTTAGAGGTCTCAACCATTTCTGTGTGCAAGTACTGATGGAGGGGACCTACAGTTTTTGTAAGACGAATGCGAACGGCTAATTTGAGAAAGAACTTTTAATGACAAGAATTACTCTTGGAGAATTTGTCCATTCCTCGCAAGAGGCAATACTCGTGGAAAATAACTTAAGATGGTGCAGGCAGGTATCGTAACTCTAGCATAAGAGTCCAACGCACTAACCATCATGTCACTATCGTATTATTGTTGTTGTCAAAATAAGAAACCTTAAAAATCTAGCCGAAATTTGCAGTTGAATTAATGGGTTGAATTAATTATTTTTCACTGTCATATATTGCGTTTTTAGGCTTCAGATCTTTAAGCACCGTTTACACAAAGCTGCATTGTTATTTAAGTAAACTCAAATTAATATGTCTTTTATTTCTTTCAGTTTCCTCATTATCTTGTCAGGGTCCTCGCAATCCAAAAATCGTTGGAGGCTCTCAGGCAGGAAAGAATGAGTTACCTTATATAGTAAGTCTCACCCGTCGTGGAGGACATTTTTGTGGAGCATCAATTCTCAACGAAAGATGGCTTCTCACAGCTGGACATTGTGTTTGCAACGGATTGAATAATCTTATGAAGCCAGCCCAAATTCAAGGAGTCATTGGGCTACATAGTATTTCAGACTATCTCAATGGAATACAAAGTAGAAATTTTCAACCAAGTCAAATTCAGTTCAGAACTATTGTGACACATCCAGGCTACGATTGCAGTCATGTCAAAAATGACATAGGTAATATCGTGAGCTTTCATACCAATTACACAGAAATTATATTCCTTATTTCAATCTTGAATTTTAAGCTCTACTTGAAGTAACACGACCAATTACATTCAATGAACAAATTAAACCAACTTGTCTGTCAGTTGACATAGATGGTCGAAATTTTGAAGATGATTATGCCACTGTATCCGGTTGGGGTTGGACAAATGAGAATCAAGGAAACGGAGATAGGGCTGATATATTACAGAAGGCAACAGTTCAAATTTGGAATAATGACATTTGTGAGAGATCTTATCAAACAAATGGAAAAAGATCAAATTTCATAGCTGAGACACAGATGTGTGCTGGATTTGTCAATGGTGGCATTGATTCGTGTTGGGTAAGGAATATGAAAGGATTATATTTTTTGACATTTTATTTGACTTTTGTTTTTTTATTTATTTATTAAAAGGCCGATTCTGGTGGTCCTTTGGTGACAAAAGATAATTTACTTGTTGGTGTTGTATCAACTGGAATTGGATGTGCTAGACCTGGATTACCAGGCATTTATACAAGAGTCAGTAAATATATCGGTTGGATGGAACAAGTGATGTCACGATGAATATTATCTTATGTGAATATTTTTGGCTATGATTTAACAAACTGTGATAGTAGAGTTATTGTAATTTTAAGAGAAGTATATTTCTAGATTTAATAAAATTGAAAATCAAACAATAAAAAATAAAATATAATTTGACTTAACATAAGAACCCTGTAGTCTTCTCAGTATTTTAAATAAACGAACGATCCACGTTCAACAAGAGGTTTTATTTTGAATAAACTCCTATTTCATCATATTTCGACATTTGACAAGTTAAAACTACGACAATGGCTGCGCTCAATCTCGTGATGGATAGGTATCTTGGACAGGTGGATTTTAAGATACCTTGTTGAACGAGTTGGATAGCTGTATTGAGATAGCTGTCAAAAAAAAAACAACTATAAGCTATTCACAAAAAGCTTCGAAGTCAAAATTGTTGTAAGATAAAACATTTAATGAATAATTCAACTGATTCGTGGGTCGATGATGAGTTGATAGGTGCGTAACAATTTAATAATTAAGAGATAACCTTAATCTATAATCTGTATTAAATTTCCTCTTAGCTAAATTGGAATTCTCAATTGTTCTTTAAGAACTTTGCAATTTCTTGAAAAATTGTTCTTCGCCGAGTTTTTGAGTCTCGGAGCTGGTCCTTTCTCTTTTTGCACTCCTCCAAGAAGAGCAAAACGGATTTAACCTTAAAAAAAGGTAATAGAGGGGTTTTTCTTTGGGGTTTTTTCAGCAACATTATTTGCTTGTAGCTCAACAAGCTATCCACCTCTGTTTGCTTGAAATTCAACCATGTGTTGAATCAGCTGTTCTGTCAGATACTTACATACCCCAGAAACTCTTGGATATCTTTGGATTCCTTTTTTGACATCTCAGTTGTTATTTTACACGTAAAACACTAACAAAAATGTATCCGGATACCCTATCTGTCTCAGATTGAACGCAGCCAATAATAAAAAATTCATTAATTGAAACTTTCAAAATTCACTAGAACTCGTGTTAAGTACCAAAAAGCAACGAAACAATCGCAATTTCGAAAAAAGTTTTCTGACTATGTTATTTCTCCTTAATTATGTAGTTTTACTTTCAATGATCAGCTTTTACCTCAAAAACTTGATTCTCATCAGGAAATGATAGAAACTTTCAATGAAAGCTATAACCAACCTGTCAAAAATTTTCAGTGATTGTTTTCAATGATGAAATACTGTGATTTTCTATAACATGTCCTATGAACCTTTCAAATCACCGTCTAAGGGATAAGTTATATATGTAGATATCATTGGTTTTTTTTTTATTGAAACCAAGTGTTTTCAATTAATGATTTGGTTAGAGTAAATCATTGAAAGGAAAACTGACAGTTAAAAATGCAAAGAAAATGGCTTTCAGGGAACGATTATGTTCTGAAATGTGAACTAAATAATCCGCTGTTCATTGACAATGATTATATCATTGATAATTTTAAATTGAACTAAGTTCTGAGTTAAGTAATAGCTGTGTTTTAAGAGAAAAAATCTACAATTGTTCAGCTTCGTTGTTGTACCAAACATAACAAATTTGACTCTCGAATTGACTTTTAAATCTGTAAAACAAAATTTATAATGAGGGTAACCAGTTATAATTATAACTGGCCGTCTTTTATATTCTTTAATTGGACCTTACGCGCCAGTTATAGCTATCATTGGTTTTCATCATTGAAAACAAACATTGGATTTTTTTTTGACAGGTCATTTATAGCTATCCTTAAAATTGTCTGTCATTGTTATAGCTATCATGCAGAATGTGAAGCAGCTAGGAACAAATCGTTCAGGCTGCTTAAGCAAGTCAGGGCAATCAATTCAAACTCAGCAAAAAAGATGAGCTAAAACGTAAATGTGGCTTACAAAAATCTTTGCAAGGAAAAACAAAAACAATATTCCCTTTCCCTTATGGTAAGGCTGGCGCGGTAAGAGATAGCAACTCTTTTTGGAATTTAGCGCGAGAACTAAATGGGATACCTTTCGTTAGAAAAACCGATATAAGTTCTAGACTATTATCAGATCATTTTCAATTCGATTACTAGGAAGGCCAGAAAGACCTTTCCAATAACTGTTTTCTTATCCTTGGATTGAAAACGAAATCCTGGATCAAGCATTCACAATTCAAGAAGTAGTGACTGTCCTTCAGAGATGCAAAATCAAAAAAGCTCCAGGACACGATCGCGTTCCCTATGAATTTTATAAATATGCTTCAGAAAACTTTTGAATAAAACTAACAGGTGCATACAACTACATTTTCATGAGCGATGACTTTCCGGAAAGTTTCCGAAAGAATATCATTTTCCCAATTTAAAAAAAAGGAGACGAAAACGAACCAACAAACTATCGTGGCATATCTTTTATGAACTCTGTCATGAAAATCTTTACAGGTGTAATTTTAGACAGAATTACGCTATTGGTTCAAGATAACAATATGCTAAGCGAATATCAGGCTGGTTTCAGAAAAAAATACTCAACGGTGGACAATATATTTTTTTTTTGACGTGTATTGCCAGATCATTCCTAACGAAAGGAAAGAAGTTATACACTTTCTTCGTTGACTTCAAGTCAGCTTTCGATTCAATTGATCGGAATGCATTGTTTTACAAGCTAAGCTGCTTAGGTATATCCACACAAAATGTTGAATACACTGAAAGGACTCTACGCGAGCAACCAAACATCGATATTGAATGGAACAGAAATATCAGAATGGTTCCACACGGCATCAGGTGTTAAACAAGGCTGTCTTCTGAGCCCAGTTCTATTTTCTCTTTTCCAAGATGACCTCACTACATTTTTACCTGGTGGAATTAATTTTTCCGGCGCCACAATTAAAGCACTGTTATATGCAGATGATGTTGTCATATTTGCAGAGACTCCAAATATGTTGCAAATAATGATAAACAAACTCCAATCATATTGTAACCTATGGAATCTGACTGTATAGTGTATATACCAATAAATCGAAGGTAATGATTTTTCGCAACGGAACAGGACGATATGTAAGAGAAGAGAAACGGAAATGGGAAAATGCAGATCTTGATCTTGATCTTCGCCAAATTTTTGCGTAAAATAAAACAATAAGTGCACTTTAATAGAAATTTATTTATTTCTTTTTGAAATTTAACTTATTTTTGGTGAAATACGAAAAACTAAAACTTTTTATAAATTGGCGCAAATCTCTCATCTGGTTTTTGCTCTTTTTTTCTTATATACATCGTACACTTGTAATTTGACATTATTTACATAAACAACACCGATATGTCTCCGAAAGCGAAACGAAACTCTTTCTCCTCGCGTACACCTGCTACTCCAAACAACTCAAAAAATGAACAATACCGCTCTCCCGTTCGCAAAATCGCTCAAACACAACTCAATGACAACGATTCAATGTGGGAAAAAATGGAAAAATGCCTTAAAAAACAGAGTGAGTCCATTACCGATTTTCTTTCGGGAAAAATTGTAGAATCCGAGCAAAATATAAAAGATCAGGGGGGTCATTCCGTAAAACGATAATCGTTCGACGATATCGTTTCGACGATAGTCTCACTTCACGTAAGACGATAATCGTCAAAGTGATATCGTCCAAACGATAGCGTTTGCACGATAGCTAAGTAGGTATCGTCTGCTATAAATTTCCATTGAGAACTAAGCAAATGGAAGCAAAAAAGTTTCGGTGTAGTTTAGTTTTGTTACAAAATGAAAATAAAAACTCAAAAAAATACAATGAATTCGGTTACGCATTTTTTTATATACAAAACATTAGTAATCTCTCTTAATTGTTGTTAAATAAATAGAACAATTATTGTAGTTTTGAAATTGCAAAAGAGGACTTTATAATGATATTATAAACGATAAATTTGCCAGGCGGTTGTTGTTCTACATATAAATGTATATAAATTCAATATTAAAATTTGTTGTAACTATTGAAACTTTGGGGAAGGAACATTGGTTTATTCGACAGGCAACGATTTTAGTATCGCTCTTGCACAAAGCACTAATCCAAATTAGTTTTGGAAACATTAAATATTTTTGAAGCCAAGTTATGTTCCCTGTGGATAAAATGAAGTCTTCACTTCCTTCCCTTTGACCAAATTGGGTTTATTATTGCAGCTGATTTACAAAAGTATAAGACATTGAACAAACATTTTCACATTATTGTTTTATCTTCGTCAGCAACAAATGAAAACACAAAAACAAAAAGTGACAAAAACAACAAACATCACAAAATAATTGGTATGTTTATTAACAATACGTTTTTTGCAATTTTCAAAATTTCCCATAGAGAAAAACCAAGTTTAATAACATTTTCAAGCTATTGAACAAGCATTATCTTTCGTTGAGTTCATTTTGACATTTGGAATATACTCAACGAACTTATACTGAAAACGATTGAACGAGACGATAGTGATAAAGTTACGTGAACCAAATTATTGACGATATCGTTAATGATAATCGTTTTGACGATTATCGTTTCGGAAATTACGGAATGACACCCCAGCTTACACGCGACTTAAACGAGCATAAAGAAAATATAAATGCACTAAGCAATCGAGTGACTTCTCTCGAATCGTCGCAGATAAACAATTCCTCTGAATTCGCCGCGATAAAAACGGATATATACTCACTCAAATCATCTCTTTCACAAATAAAAACAAACTCAGCTCATACACCAGAAATAATTTCAATACGCAACGAATTACTTTCTACTAAAGATGAATTAAATGCTGTTAATCACTTATTGAATCAACAAGAAAACCATATGATCGCCTGTGATGCTTTTTTATTCGGAGTTCCGTACGTTGTCGATGAAAATTTAAGAAATATTTTCAATTTACTATGCCACTCTATTGATATTAAACCTCCCTCACTTCGTAATATTTATCGTACACGCACAAAAAACAATACACCTAACTCAGCAATAATGATCAAATTTAATACACCGTATGACAAAAATTTTGTGCTGCGAACTATCGCTAATTATAAAAAATCTAATAACAACCAACTTTCCCTGGATAACATTGGATTGTCCACTTATCGCTATGAGGGAAGAAATCAAATTTATCTACGTGAGAGCTTAACAAAATACAACAAAAACTTATTAGAGCAGGCTCTATGCTTAAAGAAAAACAAATCCATTGCTTCAGCGTATACGTTGCATGGTATTGTTTATATTAAATGTAAACTCAGTGATGCTGCTGTTCCAGTTGATTCTATGATGACATTAGAAAAAATTTCCAGACCAAAAGATGTCGAAAATAACATTGCTTAATAAATCAATTATACATATATTATTATCATTACTATTTTTATTTTTATTACTATTATTATTCATCTTTATTTGCATACCTACATTCTCTTTTGTTGTTCGTTTGTAATATTATACACATTCGAGTACATTTATACGAAATATAATAACAATTGATATTGACAAGGATCTACTGTTGATTTCTATAATACTTTATTGTATTATTTGCTTTGCTTTCATCACTTGAAATTAAATTGAATAAGAATTTTACTATGCATGATATTGGTGGAATGCGTTCAATGGTAAGGGTTTTGTGTAACCAAAAGGAAGGGCTAAGGGTGTGTCATCTAAATGCACAAAGCCTATTGCCTAAGATTGATGAGTTTCGAGATGTTTTTGAGGGTTCTGGTGTCGAGGTAGTTTGTGTCTCAGAAACTTGGCTATCTGAAAGCATAAATGATAATATGTGCTCATTGAAAGGCTATCAAAAGCCGTTTAGATATGACAGAGCTAACCGCGGAGGGGGTGTTGCAATATTTGTTCGTTGTGACATACAATGTAAACTCCGTTGCAGCTCAGAACAAGGAAGTGAAATTGAATATCTGTTTATAGAAATTGCAGGCGCTCAAAGTAAAATTCTGGTTGGGTCGGTTTATAGACCAAACAATAATATAAATTTTCTGCCGCTTATGACATTACTCGAAGTTCTGACTCTATCATGTCCTGATATATTAATATGTGGCGACTTTAATAGTAATTTGCTAACCCAAAACGATCTGCTGGATAGCTTACGCACCTTCAGTTTACACCCCGTTAACTCTATCCTACCTACTCATTTTTCTAATACAAGTTCTACTCTTTTAGACCTATTCTGGGTGAGTGATTTAAGAAAGGTTATACATTACGATTAATTATCTGCCCCAGCCTTTTCTAGACATGATTTAATCTACTTAACTTATGACTTTGACTTACAGGTCGTTACTCAAAGTTTCCAATTCAGGGATTTTCGAAATATTGATATTGAAGCGTTAGAGGTAAATGCTAGAAACATAAATTGGGATACCATCTTTAACCTGCCCTCGTCAGATCTTCAAGTCGATTTTCTCAACAAAAATGTTAAGAGGTTATATGATAACTTTGTTCAGGTACGATCAAAAGTCGTAGAAGCGGCAAATCAACCTTGGTTAACGTTGTATATCCGTTCCCTTATGATAAAGCGCGATCTTGCATATAAGGTTTGGGTACGATATCGACTATTAGAACTAAGGCGCACTTACTGCTCGCTACGTAACAAGGTGGTAACCGAAATAAGAAATGCCAAAAGGCGTAGTTTTTCAAATTACATAAGCCATTCACAAGGAGGTCGAAAATTATGGGCAAGTCTGCGAAACTTTGGTTTATGCAAGAGTAAATTGTGCCTCAGCTCTGAAATAGATAAAAATATGCTGAACGAAAGATTTGTTAGTTCTTCTGTTGAAACCTCAAGTGCTTCAAATTCTCATTACCATGAAGTTGCTGGGCCTGCGTCAATAGAACCAATTGCCATCTCTGGTTTCGGTTTTTCCTCCGTCGAATCTGCCGATGTTGTTGAATCAATTCTCTCAATTAAATCAAAAGCCGTTGGCATTGACGATATACATCCATCATTTCTCAAAATTTTACTGCCTATTCTTCTACCATACTTAACCAATATTTTTAACTTCATCATCATGTCTGGTCACTATCCTATGCAATGGAAGCTAGCAAAAATCTTACCTATACCAAAGAATTCCAAAGGGATAGAGTTCAGGCCAATTGCTATTTTGTCCTTTTTGTCTAAAGTCTTTGAAAGACTCATTCAAAAACAATTAAATAATTTTCTTAATGCCAACAATCTAATTACTCCTATGCAATCTGGTTTCCGGAAGAAACATAGTTATATCACTGCCCTAATCAATGTTATTGAAGACTTGAGGATGTCAATGGATAAAGATCATGTGCCATTTTTAGTCCTCATAGACTTTTAGAAAGCTTTCGATTCAGTTGACCACACATTATTACGCAGTAAACTTATTAATGAATTTAATTTTTCTTCTGCGGCAGTAAACTTAATTTTTTCATACCTTACAGGTAGATCACAAGCTGTGGAAATAAATGGATCGCTATCAAATTTCCTTCCGAATTTAAATGGTGTTCCGCAAGGCTCCATTCTTGGTCCATTGTTGTTTTCAATGTACATTAATTCAATTCCAAACTCAATGAAATTTTGTTCCTTAGCTTTGTACGCCGATGATGTGCAGCTTTACTTAAATTGTCCTCTCGGTTTAATTGAACACTACATTGAATGCTTAAATGAGGATCTTGAAAGGATTCAGAATTGGTCCACAGCAAATAGGCTTCAACTTAATCCTTTAAAGACTAAATGTATAGTTATTTCCCGAACACCTCTTGATCTGTCTTACTTTCCTCGTATTGTCATGAACCATATCCCGATAGAATTCGTTGAGACGGCCAAAAATTTAGGAATAATATTTAATCGTTTTTTAACATGGGACAACCACATTAACACCATAGTTGGTAAGACTTATGGAGCCCTGCGTCCATTGTTTGCGGCCCAGCATTATACTCCCATAAAAACGCGTCTTTTACTTGCCAAAACCTTAATAATACCAATTCTTACTTAAGGATGCGAAATTTTTTCTTCTTGTAGTTACCAAAGTAAACGAAAACTTACAGTTGCATTCAACAATACTGCCCGCTATATTTTTGGACTTCGAAGATATGATCACATCTCAGAAATTTCAAATCATATTCTAAACATGTCATTTGAAAACATGCTCAATTTTCGGACATTGACCTTGCTTGCTGATATCCTACTTTCACAGACACCTCGCTATCTCTTCGACAGAATACGACGAACTTCATCTGTCAGATCATTACAACTTATCAACCCACGTTACTCTTCTCTTACTTCTGAACGTCAATTTTATGTTAATAGCATTCGGCTTTGGAATGCCTTGCCAAGATCAATAAGGGAAATACGTGATGCTGTCAAGGCAAAACTCGAAATCAAAAAATATTTGTCAAGATCGTAATTTTATACATACATATATCTAATTAGTTGAAATGAAAAGAACAACAAATGAATCATTTAACTCAAATTTGTAAATGTGTATGTACATACATATATGTATATAAATTTGTGTACTATTTTATAACGATTAAAAACTATTGTTTCAATTAAAATTTAATACTTTCAATTCAAATTTAATACTTTTGTAAAAAGCCCTCTGCAATGTAGTACCTTTTATATATAGTTCCATATTTTTGTTTAATACTACACTTATCACTAGCTTATAAGATATCTTATCTTAATGTGTATAAGTTTTCGAAATTGAAATAAATAAATAAATAAACTAGAAAGGAATCTTAAGCAAGAAGCATACTGCCTCAAACACAAACTATTTGAGGCCGTAATGCGATCGATATTATGCTATGCTGGCCAGGTATAGGGATTTCAGCAGTATAAGAAGGTAGAAAATGTTTTAAATACTTTATTAAAAAAATGTTCTGGCTCCCAGAAAATACACCTACCTATATGTTGCATCTAAAAACAGGAGTGGCATCACTCTATATCTTCACATTGAAGATGCATCTGCAATATACATAAATTAAAAGTTACAGAGCTACCAAACCATCGGCTACCTAACATAATCGTTGGACTTCTGCTTTCTAGGAAATCCCAGTTCTTTGAAGAGTGGACTCGACTTGGTCTTGAACATGACAACCAGTTGCTAGAATCATTTATAGACGATCGGAAAACTTTATGCCCACTATTGCTTGGAAAAATTGAAGCATCCTTTTTTGCAAAATTTGGAGAGGCTGCTCAACAAAGTGAGTCCCGAATCCTATATGGACAATAAAATTACGAAATGGGTGTGAACATTCGATGATCGATATCCTATCAATACAATAGCCTTAATTTTAAAAACCAGAGGGAAATTGTTGCGTTTAAATTACCAACCACACGGCTCAAACTTGGGTAATCTCCAAGAAAAAAAAAAAAAAAAAAAAAAAAAAAAGCTCTACAACTGGCGAATTTTGTTTTGACACTAAACATGACAAATTTAAAACAAAATTTTCAATAATGAAAGAAAAAAGTCAAACGTCAAAATTAAAAATATCGCAATGATTAATTTCAAGAAATAGACATCTTTAAGTTGGTGTTTACACTTGAAATTTATGAAGGTATTCTTGAATTTGAAGAGTGTTTGAGAACGATATAAAATTAAAAAAAAAACGTCCAATGTAAACATTTTCAAAGATCTCGCTCTGCCAAATAGTGAACGACCTAATCCAAAAATGATTTCCTTCAGAACATTTGACAACCAATCAGAGTCCCTTTGCTTAGGAATTAATTTCATAAAGCAAATGACAAACCTTAAATGCTGAAATAATAAAACAAAATTCGATCGTTATCAATCCGACCTTACAACAATTCACACCGATTACACAATTCGATGAATCTATCTACACATCAATCATCAATTTCTTTAATAAAAATAGATTATGAAAACATCATTTACTTGAATATCACTTTTCAAAAAACAATCCAAAATCATTTTAACCACACCAACAGTTTATTTAAATAATGAGTGCGTTCAAAACCCTTTCGTTAAGTTTCAATTCCATAACCGCATCCAACTGAATTCACTCATCGAACAAGCATCAGCTGACAGCAATGTCACTATTTGACATAAGTTTGTTTACAATCGACAACCCAACACAAACAGAAACAAAAAATTTATTTTACTTCTCACTCTACCGGTTTTTGCTGTCAAACTTCAGAAATTCACTTTCTTGCGAATTTCACACAACACACCGAGCGCAGCACTTTTCTTTTTATAAATAAAAGTGCAATTTCTCATAATTCTCCGCACATTCCCCCCTCCAAATCGTTTCTATCTTAATCGTCCTCTCAAACCAGCAAAATTCCCAAAAAACATAAACAATCTACAATGAGTGAGACTGAAAAATCTAAATCAAAAGAATCGCCAAGTACATCATCATATTCTTCGTCGTCAGCATACTCAAGCAGCCATGGTAGAGTGAGTAGCAGCAGTGGAAGGAGCGGAAGTTCAACCTCCAAAAGCTCTAGAAGTAGCTCATCTGGTTATGGCCTTAGTGGCGTTAGTAGTAGCTCTAGTAGCAGCAGCAGCATGAGACATTCAAGTAAGCAACCTCCTTTGCAACCTCCACTTCCACCGCTTGGACTCAAACATATGGCTCTGTCTGCCCCATCCAGCCGACCACGACCCCATTATACCAGCGCGACAGCAATTAGGAGGGCTTTTCTCAACTATATGAAGGATCCCGTGTGCTTGGACAGGGCTGCAGACTACCTTTATGAATCGTTGCTGGAAGACGCTGTCATGGGCATCTATTTGGAAGTGCATCACTCCTACAAGAATGGTTACATGGATGCTCTAGATGGACAGGGTGATGATGATGCGTCCTATAAAATGGTCGAAACACCAAATTACGATGTCTTCGGAATGAGCAAAGCCCGCAAGCCCATGGATTGCAATTGTCCAAACTGTGATCGATTAGTAGCTGCCATCAGATTCGCACCGCATCTTGAAAAATGCATGGGTATGTTTTTATTTCTTTTCTTAAAAGTTCTGTAGAAAAGTTAGGCTTCCCTTTTACTCAAAGAAAAGTTCCCATTTCGTCTGTCTCAATACAGACTGAAAGGTAGGTAGAAAGTTTCTCAAATTATTCCCAACACGCAGAGCTTTGGTGCTATAAATCAGTGAAAATAAATAATCTTTATTTTGGCAGACTTTCGTCATTATCGACCTTGAAAATATCGCACAACCCCAATCTCCTATCTAAACAAGAAAAAGAGGTCATTGATTCTCCTATAACCTTTAAATTGTCATTAGACAGTTTTAAGTTGTCTCTTCTCAAGGCATTTCTTTCTTTTCATTTCATAAGCGAATTCTTTGTGTTCATTTGTTTATTGATTTTCTGCTTTCAGGAATGGGAAGAAAAACATCTCGCACAGCCAGCCGAAGGCTTGCCAACGCCAAAGAAGGCAACGCCAGCTATTTTTCATCAATCGTCAGCGATGATGAAGACGACGCAGATTGGTCATCTGAAAAGCGACGAAAGAAAATCCAACCATCTCGAACAAATGGTTCAAAGAAGAATGGCAAATCTTCCTAATTTAACTTTATTATCATTAGGTTAATCAAGAACAAACAAAAAACAAAAATAAAACACTAGAATTAATTTATGTTTCGGGAGGCACTTCACACTTTTGTTGGCTTTTTAATGTACAACAAAGAGTTTCAATTGAAAAAGTGTGTTAAGTGCTTCATTCTAATAAGAAATATATATTTATGTTTTTTTTTATTATTTTTAAATATTCTTTTTTGAACTTTAGCTTGAAATTATATATTTATTTAATTAAAACAAAAAACACAAGAGAACAAAAGTCATATTTCGTAAAACTACCAGAAATTAATTGTAATTTTGACTACATACATAACATTAAACAAAATATAAACAAAAATATATTTACTTATAATTATTATTATATAGCTCGTGATATAATGGTAATATTGTGTTCAATACAGCCAACACTTCAGACCTCTTAAACAAAAAGAAACTTAGTTATTAAAAAACAAGACAAAACAATAGAAAGAATAACAAAACAATATTTGCTTTAAAAGAAACATACAAATAAATTGAAAAAGAATAAGAACCTTGAATAAATGCCTTATGCATAATAATCATTAAAATATCTATAAAAATAGTACCTTAAACTATTTCTTTTTAGAAATTTAAACTTTTTTAAATTATTATTTCTTTTTTTGTTATTTTAATTCATTTTCATGATAAAATTATGTATATACCAGTTAAGGAATAAACATGACGGTATTAATATCCAATTTTTGTGTGAAATTCATTCTTAAATACATATTTAACAAAGAAATCAAATGAATAAAAGTAAATTGAAAATATTAATTTCAATTGGAAATAAGTTTTTTGTGAATATACAGAAAATACATGGTTTTTGGATGGAAATAAAATATAGTTGATCTGAAGATTAAAATAATCTACATATGTATCTGTATGTTTTTATAATAATGTATCACTTTGAATCAAATCCATGGGGAAGCTTCAAACAACCTTACTACGGCTGTTCTTTTAAAAAAAGAAGACTGCAAAATCGCCGACTGAATGCTTAAATGCCCCACAGACCACTTTTTCGGGAAACTGAGTTAAAGATGCAGTTCTACTAATTCGTATGTTCTCTTTCGTTTGGTGCTATTCCCGTTGCTCTATCTCTATTATTAATAAAGTTACAGAAACCAGTTTTGCTCCATAGACCACATATTTTCGGTTCTGTTCGTGCTTATTTGCCGTATATCCAAAATTTGTACGAGATGGGGCAGTTTTTCTATTAAAGTTTTTAAAACAGACGCTTAATGCTTAAATTCCTCATTGCAATGGGCAATGGATTAGATCAAACATCACTCAAATATATTTTCAATGGTTAATTGCCCCATATCCACATGAAATGACATTTTTCCTTTTTATGTGCCCTATATCCATGGACAAAAGAGCAATCAGCTGGTAAAGTATAAATAGAAGTAACATTTTCGAGATCACTTATTTATTATTTATTTTTTTTCTAAATCATTTTTAAAATAAAATTTAAATACAAACATGGATTAAAAATCCAAAAAATACTACTTGATTACTTAAGGTGGCGCTACAGTCCGGGGCGGACCGGGGCCTCAACCAACAAGCGTCTCCAGCCAGCTCGGTCCCTAGCTAGCTGTCTCCAGTTTCGCACGTCAAGTTGGTTGAGGTCCTCTCCCACCTGCGTGCGCCACCTGAGTCACGGTCTTCCTCTACTGCGCCGTCCCTCGGGATTGGATTCGAAGACCTTCCGGGCTGGAGCGTTGATGTCCATCCGCTCTACATGACCTAGCCATCTAAGCCGTTAGACTTTAATTCTGCTCGTTATATCTTCTCCTCCATTCTCCATCTATGTGTACGGGACCAAAATTTTTCTCTCGAAACATCCTAAGACGGTCTCATCTTTCTTTGACAGGGTCCAGGCCTCAGCGCCATAAATGAGAACCGGGATGATAAGTGTCTTATAGATGGTGATTTTACATGCTCGAGAGAGGACTTTACTTCTCAGTTGCCTTCTAAGTCCAAAGAAGCAGCGATTTGCAAGAGTTATTCTTCGTTTGATTTCAGCGCTGGTGTCGTTGTCTGCATTAATAGCGGTGCCTAGGTAGACAAAGTCCTTAACTACCTCAAAGTTATAGCTGTCCATGGTGACGTTTTGTCCAAGACGTCGTCGTTCAGTGTCCTTTTTTGATGACAGCATATACTTGGTCTTGCCCTCATTGACCACTAAACCCATCTTCATCGCTTCCGTCGATGCTCAAAAACGCTCCACTGACATCACGCTTTGATCTTCCAATTATGTCAATATCATCTGCGCATCCAAGTAATTGGATGGACCATTGGAAGATTGCGCCTCTAGTGTTGACGGTTGAGTTTTGCACAATTCTTTCCAGAACGATGTTGAAGAAGTCGCATGACAGTGCATCGCCTTGTCTAAAACCTTTTTTGACATCAAATGCATCGGTAAGATCTTTTCCGACCTTGATAGAGCAGCGTGCATTCTCCATCGTCATTCTGCACAAACGGATAAGTTTGACAGGGATGCCACAACTAGACATTGCTCGGTAGAGCTCTTCCCTATAGATGCTGTCATACGCGGCTTTGAAATCGATAAAGAGATGGTGGGTATCGATTTGAAGCTCCTGGGTTTTTTCCAAGATCTGCCGTAGTGTGAATATTTGGTCGATAGTGGACTTTCCTGGTCTGAAGCCACACTGATAAGGACCAATCAGGTTGTTGACGAATGGCTTCAGACGTTCACATAATACGGCAGAGAGGATCTTATACGCAATGTTAAGGAGACTGATGCCTCTCTAGTTGGCGCAGTTTAGAGGGTCTCCTTTCTTATGTATCGGGCACACTATGCTGAGATTCCACTCATCGGGCATGCTTTCTTCCGACCATATTTTGCAGATGAGTTGGTGCATGCTCCGTACCAAGTCATCGCCTGCTGCTTTGAATAGTTCGGCAGCGATGCCGTCAGCTCCAGCAGCTTTGTATGACCTAAGTTTAGATATAGCTATCTTCACTTCGTCAAGGTCGGCTAGGCGGAATTGTTGATGTGCGTCGCCGAAGTTGAGTGGTTCTGTCTCCCTTACAGCGGAATTCGGTTCGTCATCGCCGTTATATAATTTGTAGAAGTGATCTTTCCATATTCTCAGCATCGACTGCGGTTCTACTACGATGTTCCCCTGATCGTCTTTACAGGCTTCGGTTCGTGGCTGGTACCCTTGGGAGGTTTTTTTTTACCTTTTGGTAAAATTTACGAACCTCATTCCTGTTGTGACATCCCTCTATCTCCTCGATCGCGCGCTTCTCATGCTCTCTTTTTTCCATCTAAGAAGCCGGTGTTCCTCTCTCCTCTTCTGCTCGTAGAGCTCGCGAGCAGCTCTAGTCCTTTTGTGCAGCGCCGTTTTGTATGCCTCTTGTTTCGCTGCGTGCGCTTGCCGGCATTCGTCGTCAAACCAGGGGTTTCGCTGTGGTGGCCGTGTGAAACCTAGCACTTCAGAGGCGGCATCTCTGATGGCTGAAAGGCAATGTTGCCACTGGTTTTCAATGCTTAATGCAGGCAGCATAGGAATTCTGAAGAGGTTACTCGAGACTCGATCGGAAAAGGAGATGGTAGTCTCTTGCGATTGTAGCCGTCTAACGTCGAAACTTCTCACAGTACTTCCTTGTTTTGGCTTGGATCGGGATATCCGTAGCCGTACCTTGGCTACAACGAGGTAGTGGTCCGAGTCAATGTTGGCCTCTCGGAATGTTCGGATATCCTGGATACTGGAGAAGTGTCGTGCGTCGATCGCAATGTGGTCAATCTGGTTGACGGTTGATTGATTAGGAGATTTCCATGTCCCCTTGTGGATATTAAGATGCGTGAACTGCGTACTAGCTACCAGAACGTCTCGCCCCGCTTGTCGGAGGTGGTGTCGTGCAGGCTGTCGCCGTAGTAGATATCGCAGTCTTTTAGTTTGCGTTTGCCCGGTCCATCCCATTGCACTTCTTGGATGGCTGTAATATCTGCCTTGCAGCAGTTTAGGGCTTCCGCTAATTGTTCGGCTGCACATGGTCTGTTAAGGGACCGAACATTCTACGTACATATCCGAAGTTCGTTGTCCTTATTTCGTTTGCGTGGGTTGTCAACAGTGAATCCGTCCGTATCCGAGGCTTGTTGGTGCTTCGAAACTTAAGGTATTTTTAAGTGGCCAGGAAGTCACCCCGACGGCATAACCCCCAACCTGGAGGGCCAGATCCTTAGTATAACTCCAAGGAAGGGGAGCCGGATAAACCGCTCCTTAAAGGCCTGGGCTCCGAATATGTCGAAGAAGCCCTATAAGGTGTTCACTAAGTAGTTCAACCTTACTGGAACTGTAGACGCCACCGTTAAGTCTATCTCGAGAATTCGTCCGCTACCGCCTGGATAAGGAGAGGTGCCTTAATGGAAACACCTCTCCCCCCCTCTCTCGTTTGCTGCCCACAACAACTTTCCACTGGGGTTGGAACCCAATCTCCAGTTGAGGTACTAGGCACCCGATGTTCACCGCGGGGAGGTGAGAGTAGGAGTTGATAGACAGAGGTGGGTTTTGAGAAAAACCTGTGTGACGCTTGTGTCCTCTTGAATGCACATGTCTACCATTTGAACATCAAAATCAAAAAAATGCTGTCTATAATTAATTAAATATTTATGGATTATTTTTCGACGCTTGAATTCTGGTTTTGATAGGCTCATTAAGTAATATCTGCTGTGTTTATAAGGATAATTTCTCAAAAAAGTCCATAATATTTGTTTTTAAAGGTAAAAATAAGGGGAAACAAATATTTTTAGTAAGACTATTTCTATATCTTCAGGTTCACAAACTATATAAATGCATTTAGAGTATTTTTAATAAGGTTTTTATCGATAATATTCAAGCACTTTTTTTTGTTTTTACTAAAATGGATAAAAACAAAAAGGGTAAAAAACAAAAATAATTAATTTGAAAAACTGTGGAAAAATACTAAAACTTAATCCTATGAATGCTGAAGTATTTTTTAAACCAATTCCGAATAAAATTGAGTACATTTTTCTAGGAAATTTTAAGAACCAAAGCTCAAGTTGGGTATTTTTAATTGTAAAGTGTGAAAATACTTTGTCATTTTTCATACTTTTTTTATTGACTTAAAATTAAGCCAATGTAATATAGGGAAGGGCTAAGCCCTTCCTTTTTGTGTTATATTTCTATCACTACAAATAGATTTAAAAAATTAAAAGTGCTAGAAATTTTATATATTATTATTTTTTTGCTATTGTGGAATTCCCAATGTTAAAAGCATAAAGGTTTTATATCCATAGGAAATTTGCAGTTTGGATTTCATAGATTAAACATTCGTATGGAAAGGGTTCTATATCCATTTTTTTTTTAAATAACCATAAATGATTTTAACCCTAGGACTTCAAATTTTAAAAAGAAATATTCCATTCATGTATATAAAAATCAAAGGTCGAAATTTTCAAATGCAAAATTACGAAATTATGTTTCAAACCTTAAAATTCGTTATCTGAGGAATAATTTTTTTGTATATGGGGCATTTAAGCATTCAGCCGGCGAAATGTCAATGTTTTAAAGGCGTTGATTGTCTTTTCAGTAAATATCATTCATCAGATTCTATTCCGCTTCTAGAGTTTTAATAAAACGACAATCGTAGTAAGGGTCGGAAAAATATTGGAAGGTTGGAAAGTCTTTTTCTTTTTTGGCTTTATTTAAGAATAATTATTTTCATAGAGTTATGAAAATTGATTTGAAATGGTTTAACCAATAATTAGTTTCTTTTTAACTTGAATATGGTTAAAAATATTCTTTTTTTTCAACAACAATTTTTTTTAGGATAAAATTTCTATTAAAAATCTGTTGACCTTTTTGGGACCTTTTTGTAGGACACACAATTTTGTACAAAAACATGGAAATATTTATTATTTACAAATTTTTAATCAGGAATGGGAGGGGTCACGCACTGAACATATAGATGAGTTTTACCGCTCAAAAATGTTCTTTAAAGAAGGCTAACAAAATTTAAATAACATAATGTGCATCTTCTCCTTAAATGTACACATTTCAAGGCCTAAAGTGACAACTTTAGTTGATGCTTCATCTTAAAGGAGTCAACAAATCTTTAAAATTGTAGAGAGAAACATTTTTTGGTTTGGAATTTAAGGAAATAAGTGAATTTAAATACATAATTTCTCTGAATATAAAGAAAAACAAACTAAGGTAAACAAATAAGCTGGAAAGAAACTATTGTGTGTCAGTCACAAATTTCCCGTTTCAGAATCTCTTTTCACTTCAGTTCTCCAGAGATTCAAAGCTTTTGTATAAATAGATATGTAATTTGCATTGGGCAGGTTCAGGCGACTTGAAAGTAAGGCAAGTTTCAAGCATCTGATTGGTCAGCTGCCAAAAAATTGCCTTCCAATTAAGGCAACTTTATTGGAAACTTGACTGGAAAGTTAGTCAAGAAAAATCTCCCTATATATCAAGTCAAGTCAACTTAAGTCAGAATGACAATCGATCATGTTTTTTTAATTAACTGAAAGTTGAAATTTATTCCTCCACGAATTATTTATTTTCGCACAATTTTATTTAATATTTTGTGTAAAAGTGTTTCTCGTCAAATTGGAAAAGAAATATGTAAATAATGTTTCTTTAAGATATGAAATGCAAATTGGGATGGACTTGTAGTTTGCCTGAGGACTGTTTTGTAGACAATAATGTTTTTGGCAGTTTTTTTACGGTAAACTGAAGGTAGAAGTTAGGGAAGTAAATTCTGGGTTTGAAGTTTATGACACTTTAAAAACTAACTAGTTGACTTGGTCAAAATGAATGTTCAAGGAATGCAGTTGACTGCAAATAAAGTCTCTTATGTTGTCTGAACCTGCCCATTGTGTTTTTCAATTAGCCAAAAAGTGTCACTTTTTTGGGACATTTATATTCTACAGGATTATTGAAATCTGATTAATTTATTTAGAAAATTTGAAAACAAAATAACGGCTTTATGAGGGGTTCCATTCTGGAGCAATACCAAAAATATGTTTGTAAAAAGAAGCCCAATTAATAAAAAAAATTAAAGAAAGTTCTACAAAAATCTATAGGTTCATTTCTGAAAAAATCGAATTTTCGAATTTACACCAAAAAATTTGTATGGGAACTGCTGTTATTTTTAGTATTAAAACATGAAAAAAACGCCTTAAGCTAATGGGTTTAGTTTCAATCGGCACAGTGGTTTATGCTTTAGGGGTGAGGACAGACAGACAGACTTTTGGAATAGGGGACCCACTTTCGTAATGTCACGTAATTCCTATGTGTCGCAAGTAAAAATCACTTCAATGTTCACTATTTATGTGCATAAAAAAAAGAAGATGGAATTGAAGGCTAGTTTCAGGAATTTAAAAGGAACTTGATAAAAAATTGAAGATCTCTTTCTTCTTAAAAACCTGAATCTTTGCTCTTTTTCTTGAAAACAAATTTTATGAAAATAATTTAAAGCATTACACAAGTTCCAAAAAGTTTAGATATTTTTGACAACAAACCACTATTTGGTGAATGTCGTTAAATTACTAACAAATCTTTACTTACACAACTTAACAGCATAAGCTTTATCTCTCATATGACTGCCCCTGGATCGTCCATTGGTCAACATTTGTTGAATTTGTGCTAAGTTTTTGGATTAGGGCTGTCAGATCCATATTATGTTCTTGGTCTAGCCCTCAGTTAAAAGTGGTACTTTATGCAACAAAGTTTAGAAAGTTTTACTTTCTAAACTTTGTTGCAAATTTGTATTTCATATATAAAAAAAATAATTCAAAATATACTAGGAGTCATATCCATTGACTCAATACGATTAGTTTTTAATTGAAGGGAATTTCTACAAAAATACAAATAAGTTATCTCCCAGAGAGGTCATGACCCCTATTACCTCGTCTGGATCCACCATTAGATGGGCAGGACAGATTTCAAGACTTCAGAATCAAAGATTGACAACGATAATTACAAAATGGTGACCGGTAAGTAAAAGACCAACAGGACGACTGAACAAGAGATGAAGTGACGATCTTTGCCAATTAAACAAAAATTGGATCAATGATGCAAAAATCGAAACGCAGGGTTCCGTTGGTATCTCATATCGGAAAGAAATTCACAATTGAAAACGTTCAAATAATTTTTTAAAGGGTCCCTTACTGCAGAGTATAAGGTTATACGGAACAGTGAACCATATTCATGTTAAAGTTCATTCAAACAATTTTATAATCAATGATATTCCCAAATATAATTAAATTAACAAGTTTTACTTTTTAAAAAATCCCTAATTACAGTCAAAATGAAACACACATATGTACATATGTAATTGCATATTCACAAGATTTAGAAGTTTAAAAAATATGTAAAATTTTCTCTTCAGCGACTTTTGGTAATGACTGTATTTTTGATGGGCACTTATAACATTTTTTCTAGAATCTCAGGCTTAAGTTTAAAAAAAAGATTGTCTAGTTTAGGTTTCAGCGAGTTTTACAATGGAAACTTGATGACTTTGATTTGTCATTAACGGAGCAACCTTAGACCAAATTATTATCAAACCTTATACATTTCAAAAAGCTTCAAATATTCGTAAGCCCGTATGATCATTTATCAAGAATCGGCATTATACATTTTTTGAAATTAAATGAAAAAATTGGTTGCCTGGCGACTTAAATTTAATTTTATAACAAATAAGTATAAAAACGAAAAATATTAAAGTTTTTTTATTTTTTGTTGCATAAAATTATCCTGTTTCCTTGTTTTATATAAAAAGCTGTTAATTGAATTAATTTTTTTGAAAGTCCTTTCAGCATTTTTAGATGTTATTACCTGTAAACAAAGTTTATTTGAAGTCGATATCTCTATTGTTTCTTGAAATATGGACGATGATAAACAGTACACCACAAACTTTAATTGATTTGATTTGAGGACTTTCAAAACTTTCCAATCGGTATGATAACGCTATCTGTGGGAAGTTAATTCTTTTATAATTTGGTAGAAATTGATTTTGACTCGTACATTTTGTCAACAATCAAAATAATTGCCCTCAAACTAATTTTGTCTTAAAAAAACTACTATTTTGATATTGTCTGTGTAATTGTCAATTTCTTCTTAAAACAAAAAACAAAAACCTGTATAAAAATTCTACATAAAATTGGTAAGAGCTCATGTTCGACTCGAATTTCATAAGAATAAGTGAAAGTATTGACTTAAAAATTATTTCACTAATGCAAAATATTGATGTTAACATAACATAATTTTCTTAGAAAAATCCAATTGATTATTATTTTTTTTACAAAGCGTGAAATCTTTCAAAATTGAAATGGTTTTCGACTCAAGTATTATGACAACATAGAAAGATATTGATTCCAAACATTTTTACAGAAAATGTAGTTATTAATATTTTGTCAAACTTGTTTGCCCTCGCCTTTTCAGCCTAAACTCATCGAGTTCAGTGGAAATTAATAGCAGTTCCCATACAAACTTGTTGGTCAAAAATCAAAAATTCCAAATAACTCAAAAACGAACCAATGGATTTTTATGAAATTTTCTCTAAATTGTACATATTTGCATTTTCTCAAAGGGGTATCCCTCATATCTAATCTCATCGATACCCTTTATCGATTTTTACGTAAATCAATTATAAAACGTCATTTAATGATTTCAATAACTGCATGCAAACAATATTTGTAAACAAAATTAAAAATTTTAAATGTAAAAAAGACTAAAGTAAAAAAAACCCTATTACGATTTTCTAAATTGTTTTATGAAAAAGTATGTTTTTTTAACATCCCAAAGGGAAATTAGTGTAATCGGTCCGATTTGTCGAATTGAAAGAATCTAAGTAAAATATTTTAAGAAGGATGCATGTGCGTGTTTGTGTACTTACGTTTATGCGTCCGTACGTTCGGGAAGCTTTTTTGTCGTCCATATCTCAAGAACTAGTAGAGATATCGACATCAAATAAATGTTGTTAAACAGATAATAATGCAGAAAGGAAAAATATGAATTAAAATTTATATTTTATTATTTGACGTGATACCAAACTAATTTAATTTAAAAAATCAATTAACGGTTTTTGTTTATAAATACAAAAACTGAAAACAAAATTACTGTCACCTCGAATATTTTACGAACAAAACAGATTACATATCTTCAAAATATTTGTATGTAACAAAAAGTAACGTTTGTGACATCTGAATATCATTTTAAAAATTCAAAATATTGGCTTCAAACTAGTTTCACCTTATAGAAAATATTGTTTTCGACATTCAGTAAAATTTGTATAAAAATCGAACGGTCAGTTTTTTCATAAAATCTACAAAAAAAAATAGTATAAGCAAAATTGGTAAAAATTAATGTTCAATTCTCAATACCTCGTGAATAAATAATTGTATTGAATTCAAAATATTTTCATTCTCTACTAGATTTTGAAAAAAACAATTCAATCTGTATAAATGTCTATATAAGAAATAAGAACTTTTAAAAAATGTTACTAAAATTGGTAAAAATTTGTTTTCGACTGAAAATCTCGTTATCAAAAATAGATTTTAAATTAAACAATTTTATCGTGTATATAATATATATAATTGTTTATAATTTTAATTAATTTTTTAGAAACACGTAGACCTAAGAAACAACAAAAAACTGATAAGATATGGTTTTTTAATCAAGTATTAGCAAAACAAAGAAAGGTATTGATTTCAAATTATTTATTTCACACAAATTATTGTTATGAATATTTTATTCAAATTTTAAGCAAAACAAATAGACAGACAGAATTATCAGAATGGGTTGCAATTTAGTATCTTTTTTATTGTAGGCATTCAACAGAATTGAACTCGAAAGGATGGAAGTTTATGTGTTTTGGAAACATCTATTTTTAAAAGCACTGCAGACCTCTGGAATCAGTGGCGTCCTTAGGCATGGGCCCGGTGAGTCAGGGCCCCGCAATTATTTGGCCCCAAAATCTAAAAACTCAAAGTGATTGAATCTATACAAGAATTATATATTTAGAAAACAAAATAAGGTAAGCAAACAGTAACAGAAGAACAAGTTTCATTTTACTCTACGTTCCGTTAAAATTCCCATCCTCAACATCTTAAACTTCAGGCAGCATGAATCTTCAATCATACACCTGCGCACGCTGTCAACATTATTGTAACAACTCTGCTTTCGTTCTACTCTACAGTTCTGTACACATCTTGGCTTTTCAACTGACTCCATAAACAAACACAAAGATGTCCCATGTTCTTAAAATCACCTATTCAAGAGCAAAAGACTGAATATTTGGCTGACACAATCTTGACATTTCTTGAAAATCATGATATTTCAATAGAGGATTGTAGAGGGCAAAGCTATGATAATACGTTTAATATGTCGACAAATATTTTGGATTGCAAGCAAGATTAAAGGAGAAGTGCCAATTTGCTACCTTTGTACCTTGTGCAGCACATTCTCTTAACTAAGAAGGCCTTCATGCGCCTTATAGTGTGCAGTAGGCAACAAGTTTCATTCAAGTGGTTCAAAAAATATACAATTTTTTTTTCTGCTTCTGTTTAGGTTCACATAGAGTTCTTAAAAGCCTTTCTGAAACAAGACGGTCTTGAACGAGCTGATACAGTTAACGCGCCCTATCATGGTTATAAGCAAATTATTAAAGCCTTGACATCCATCTCTAGAGACCCAGAGACACAGCCTGTCTAAGAAAATGTCAGAACAACATAAATTTGGAGCACAATATTAGAAAGAATTCATAAAACCAGCAAGAGCCTTCAAAGAGAAACAACAACGATTGACGTTCCTGCCAATTTGCTTTGTTTACTATATTTCTTCATAAATGATCTAAGGGAGAAATTTGATAAATTTCAAGCGTGTGCCAAAATTCAGAATCCGGATGCAAATTATTATTATATTATTTATTATTATTGATGCAACGAAAAATAGGACAAAGTTCGCGCGCCACATATTTTGAGAGTCCCACACCATCCGTCCAGCTAATTGGGAAAGAAAAATATCAACTTTTTTTTCCAATTATTGACACTATTACTTTTTTAATTGCAAAATACGATCCAATTGCTATCAAGAAATGAATGCTTTGTTTGGCTTTTTTGTCGATTGAAATATTTGACTTCATTGTAGTTGGAAAATTCTCGCGAACAATTTTCAAAACAATGTCATAAAGATGTAAATGCAGAAAAACTTGAGGTAGAATGCCTGCACCTCGTACAGTATTTAAAAGAATTCAATAAAGATGTAAATGAAGATATTATTACAATATTAAAATTGTAGAGTCTAATTACAGTGGATGAAATTGGGAACATATTTCCAAATTTAGAAACTGCCTGTAGATTTTTTGAATTGAACCGGATATAAAATTAATTTCGAAGCATAAAGCCAAAACTAAATTTTATCAATTGAAAATAAATTACTGCAGGTAATTGAATTTGATGAATTAATTCATGATTTTGTAACTGACAAAGTCAGAAAAGTATGCCTTCAATAATATTTTATTGTATACTTAAACTTACATACATCTAAAACATAAACCAAATAAAAACAAATATAAAGAAATAAACTTACTTAAAAAATATATAAAAACATTAGAAATCAACAAAAAAAAAAACAATACAAATCATCAAAAATCTAAAGTCTAAAGACGCCCCTGTCTGGAATAGAACTTGATGTTATATGCCAATGCATATAATGCCTCAAAAACTTTACAGTAACAGCTAGCTTCCAAAAAGCTAGAATTGCTGTTTTGATCTTATAGTAGCAGAAAGTTAATCTTTTAAGGAATTTAGAACATATGTTAAACATTTTTCGGGAGTCGAAAATTCTATACGAAACTAAAATAATAAACCGTTATTACTTAAAAAGTGAAATTTATTTTTGTCAGCAAACGAATTTTAACTCTTGTCACACATTTCCATAATATTAGATTTGTCAAATCTAGCGGAACGAAAAGAACTTTCGAATAAGATAGACTCTCAGAGCAAAATACAGAGTAGGGTCCCAGAAACAAACCAAATTCAAAAAACAAATATTTTTGCCCTAATTCTGCTTTCAGTAAATTATAGAAAAACATCTGTTTAATGAATTGTTATAGATTGTACTCATTTAAACTTATCTACATTTTTAATAAATATAAAGTTCGAGGTTGACTTTTATTTAAGCTGATTTTGTTATTAGACGAAAAGATCGATGAGTCAATGAAAACAATTTCTGTTTCAAAGTCCATTAATACTTATATACTCTCTGATTTCTGTGTATAAATTTACATATTTCCAAACGTTTTAACTAAGATAAATGTATATTAACTCTTAATTAAACTACACTGCAGAAAAACAAAAATATTAAAAATAATATTCAATTATAATGCAACTGAATAAAATTAGCAATTTTGTGAAATTGCAATTCAATTTATTTCAAAACCCGTCCACATCCCACGCAGTAATATACATTTTTACTTGCAATGTACATTCAAGGTAGTTCTAAATAATTTATAAACTACGTTCCAAACATTTCTCACAAAGAATTAAGTTCAACAACATTTCCTAAAATCAGAAACAAAAAAAATTATCCAAAAATTATTATCAAAAACTTGAAATCTATATCCAATAAATAAATTTCCGTCACCGCCTCATCATTATCAACAATATGCCAATTCTCTTCCTCTTCATGGCTACTTTAAATTATATTGATGTGATCTCATAAACCTAACAATATTGTTCTTAAATACTCTTAATTAAATAAGAACTCGTTTTATTTTTATTGCAATTTTAGAAATCTTTAAAATAAATAAAACGTGTCTTTTGTTAAATTAAACAAAAAAATCACATGCAACCGAATAAAGTTAAATAAAACAAAATCACAATCCAAACAATTTTGAATAAATCTTGCATTTTAATTTTATTAGAACAAAACACAAAAAACAAAACAGGTTAAAAAATATAAATATTTATTTTATTTCGATCGATTTAAATGAAAAAATGGTTAAATTATTTACAAACAAAAATATGACTTAAAAATAGACGTGTCTTCTCCTCCCCAATTACATTATCAATTCAATGAACTTTCGTTTTCGCCTCAGCTCCCACTACCACACGGTGCACTTTTCTTCAATATTCAATTGGCTTCCAATGGGACAACTGAAGACCTTGCTGGCTTCTTCCAGATTCAAAAGTATTCTGAAGGGAATATTCTTTCCATTGTCAACTCGGGCACACTCCCTCTGAGCTAGATTCAAGAAGAACGCTTGGTCATTGGTCAAATGGAACTCCTTGAAGATGTTGTCCAGCTTGTGAGCAGAGTCGTACTCCTGATCCCAATAGCGCTTGTAGTCCAAATAAGTCTGCTTCATGGCAGCAAAGGCGTCCACATACTCGAAGTAGTCCAAATCGTTGAACTCGAACAATCTGTATTTGTCCTGCTGTTCATCTAGACAATCACGCAGTTGGTCGTAGGAGTACTTGGGGCGACTCTCGCGGAAGAACAACTCCCACAAGTAGAGTCCCTGGGATGCGAAGTGATAGAAAACTGGTTTGTTCCTATTCACCGGATTTAGGATATTCATGAGGTAGTCTTCGGATTGGTCACTCTTTGAGCTTGCCTTGGAGAGGTACCGCTGAATTTTGTTTCTAGCCACGTACAAGTAATTCTGATAGAAGTTATCCTTTTCGATGAGGACATCCTTGTAATCGGCGTCGATTTTGCTGCCGTCCAAAATTTGATTCATGCTTTCCAGTATTTTGCGTTTTTCTTGAACTCTTGAGAGACCTCCTCCACCTACGTTCTCCAGTTTAGATTTGATTTCGCTGTGAGATTTTTCAAACTCCTTCAGCACCACCAGATTAAAAGATCGGTCGGAGTCTGTGAAGTACATACGATAGAACTCGGCGAACAGGGGTAACCTGAAGTAGTCTACGACCATGTCGCACTCAGTGTCGATGACTTCGGCCATAAATTCGAGGGCAGTGACCAGACGCAGGGCTTGAAGATCGGTCTCATGGACGAGATCGATGATCTTCTGCAGATTGACGACGTCTTCTAGGACAAATTCGAGAGTTGCTTGACTGACCTTGGGCATTTTCTTCAATTCGTTCAGGTATTCATCCCAATCGAAGTTCTTCAGTGCCTTCAAATCACTTCCGACCACAGCCTTCTCCCTCGAACTGGTAAGGATGGATTTTCCTTTCTGGATAAAGGCATTAATTTTCTTCTCGGCATCCATGCGTTCAGCTGGTTTGACTTCCATCAGCTCGAGGTTACGTTTCACGATTCTTTCGCTGAAAGCATTCGATAAGAAGAGATTCTCATCCAGCTTGATGTTGATTCGGACTTTTTTATCATCGAGAGCATTGATGTTGGAAAGGAGAATTGCATTGATACCTGAAGTCTTGAGAATTCCCAAAGTCCTGGCCAACTTGAATTGTGTTGGATTCTGGAAAACCTCAACTTTCTGGAGAATGTTCTTGGGATTCTGATGCTTCATGCAGGATTCCAAAAAGTCCTTTGCCTTGTGTGTGGACTGGAGTTTGATTTCCTTCAATCGATTGAGTTCATCAGCGATTTCGGAGAAATAGACTCGATCGTTGGGATAATTCCCCCCACCCGACGCATTGTGGTAATTACCACAGGCATATTTGGGAAAATTATCACACGGATTGTGGGCCTCATCGGTAATGGCTCGAATTTCCGCCAAATGCTTGCGAAGATTCTCGACATCTTTATCGACTGACTGTGCAGCTGACGTCAATCCAAAAACTACGATGACTAAAACTGCCGCGGTAAGATTTGTGAATTTGAGCAGCGACATTCTTGAGGTGCTGCTTCTGCTTCGTAGTCTCGTTTGAATACTATTTAGTTGAACGTCACTTAAAGTTGTATTTATATTGCTTGGGCTTGAGATTGAGAGCGATGTGAAAACACGATACCGATGCAAAAGTAAGTCACATTATCTTTAGAGCCAAGGAACTCTCAAATCGTTTCTGTTCTGTTCTTCGAAGAAGATGTGTTTTATCTTCCACACCACACCGCGCATCACCAAACCAGAATGACAAGTTGGCTTCTAGTTTTGTTTTTTAATTTGTTGTTGGTTATCTTCTCATTATTTTTAACAGAGGCGCCTTGAACTTGACTCATAAGCAATCTGGAGTTCAGGGGTGAATGGATAATAATCCAAATCGCGAACACCAAAAATAAATAAGAAGACTCTGGGGCAAAGATGCATTCTGATGTGTCTAATTCTTTGCAAGTTAATGTTCTTCTCTTTTGTTGCTAATAATTTAGGATCGCATTAATTTTTGTGTGTCAAGTAATGAAAATGGAGAAGTGCCAATAAATAATTTCGAAACCCCCAGGGAGGCTCTTTTCAAAGTATGCGATGGTGATTCGGAGGTAATAAATTATGTTTATTTGAATTTCCGATTTTAATTTTAATTGCATGCGCTTTTGAAGAGATCGAAAGTTGATACTACTTCTTCTTTAATGAGGTTATTAAACTTTTTATTATTATTTTTAGTGGAATTATGAAATTTTTAATGGATTTTTGATGTAGGCAAATAATTCTATATATTAATGCATTATTTCGATTAAAAGCTTTCAGTTTCATTATTGTTTTATGTGTAAGAACCTTTCAGGAGTTGAGAAACCTTTTCTGGATGAGTTAAGTGTTTTTACATATATTTACATATATATGCAAACAGAAGTTTTATATTGATAGCTTATTGACAATATTACGGTAGTATGAGTTGAACTTAAAGAATATAATTTTTAAGTAAACCAATAAGTTCTATATAAAGCCTACGTAATATAGCCAGGCTTTATGGATTTCAAATCAAATACGGGTAGGATTTCGAACATAACAGTCTTCCAAAAGATTCTACTAATAACATTACTAACAAATTTGCTTAGAAATACAATATAATTCTAAGTAATATTGAATGTTAACAGTTACTAATACAAAATCCTTAAGTTTTGAAGTTTTTCAATATCGATGAATCATCATTATATTCGTTTGAGTATTTAACAGTATTATGACTAAGTTTTTTTTTTTTTTTTAATTGGTTTTTAAGAACCAATAATAATATTAATTAAATGCACAGATAAGGATTTATTGTTTTTGAATCAATTTAGAGTTTTGTACTTAACAGTTGAATTTGATTTAAAATAAATCAATTAACACCTACTTATAAATATTTATTTCTTTGAACTTTATATTTGAATCTTTATAGTAATAAATGTGTTGGTTTCTAATCGAACTTTTCACTAAGAACATGGAATAACTAATAAAATCGTTATAATAAAAAGACAACTACTTTCATTTTAAAAAAAATGTGGGCATATGTACGTCGCTCGGTCGGCGTGAAAGTTTCAATTTTATATCAGGAAGTATTATTTTAAAGACTTATTTATCGCAACGAGCTTTGTTAATGTTTTTGAAAATGAAAACACCATAATTTTTTTATTTCTGTAAAATGTGTAACACTTGAAAAATGTAGAACTTAAATTTAGATTATCTAGATTAAACTATGATTAAGTAAATATTAAGCTTATCTAAATTTTCTTCTGAATTTTGTTGAATGTTGAAAGACCAATTATGTTACTAACATAATCGGCCTTAAAAAAAATTGGGGTATCTGGGAGGCATGTGGATTCGAGAAAACATCAGCCTTGGCGACTTAAGAAGAATGTTTTCACAGAACATTGACCCACTCTATAATAAAGGTTGGTTAAATTTGTAGGACCGATGTTGATTTTAAATAAAACGCAAATAGTTTGGAAACTATTTCTTTTAATTATAATAAAATTGGTATGGTTTAAAGTTGCATGGAACAAAATATTGGCCAAATGGCTACCACAACTTCGGTGGCACACCTCAATCCGATGGTCCAAATTTTCCATGACGCTGAGGCATAGTTGAGGTTCTATGCCGTTAGTGTGCCTAATTATATCATCCTTTAGGTCTTGAATTGTTGCTTGCTTATTGACTTACATCTTTTTTAACACCAAAGAAAGAAATGCAACGGTGTCCAATCACATGATCTTTGATTTGAATGTGTCGCGTAAAAGATCCATTGTTTCGTCCATATCTTCCAAGTGTGGCCATAAAAAGTTCGTTATCATCTCATTTTGATTATCATTCGCCCTAATTCGGTAATTCTGCTTATTGAAGAATCCACTGAAAATGTGCCTTACCAGTTACTACTGAAGATGATTTTCTTCGAAAATTGATCATCTACTGTTTTCATTACTAGCCAAAATTCTTACCATTGAAAACGATGGAAATGGTCGAGAAGCTTTAGTTCTTGAGTCAATTGCACTCTGAAATCCTTGTAAATTCAAGTCTTTGTGCAAAATGTTTATTAATGGCAATCGTGAGACGTGCAATAGTCTCACGACGACGAGTTCAGGTGAATTTCTCTTCAGCCATACTATCGTGAACAGCAGCGTTATTTTTTGCAGTACAGAGTTTTTTGCAGTAACATACCCGGTTTGCTTAAATGTTTGCTCAATTTTTGCGATTGTACGAACATTGCACCATTAAATTGATGAAAATCGTATGGCTACGGAGTAGACGTATATAAGAGTTCGGCTTCCTTTTATTTCTTATACCTCAAGTGTAACAAGTTAAAACTCAAATCAAAACTTACCAAGAGCTCTGTGTTTGATTTGCCTCTTCAGTGACAGTGAATATTTTGTTAAATTTATTTGATTAAAACTGCATTTGATATTTGATAAAAAAATTATTTTTTCTGTTCAGACATAATAAATAAAAATATATAAAGAAATCGAATCGAACTATGTCAAACTCAAACTCAGCGAAACCTGCCGCTAGCACGCGAAGTAAAACTACAAACACACCGAAAACACCACATAATCATCCTCAATCTACCCCTTCAAAAACTGTAATCAGTGCGAAAGAAGAGTGTAATATTATTAGCCAGCAGTGTAAAGAACAAAGCGACTATATTATCAATCTCTTATCAAAACAAATTATTAACTCAGAAACAAGAATATCCGATAAAATAAGCAACGAAATTAAATTCTTGCAAAACTCTATAAACGCCACTAATATTAAAGTTACTGAACTTCAAACTGCACTTTTGAGCGCTAATAAAACGATCGACACTTTAAAATCTGAACTGTGCGAATTAAAAAAAACTGTAACTTCAAATTGAGTAAGTCTGTAATTAAGAAATGTTGAATGAAATGCAAAATAACAAGAAATTTAGGTGTTGTTCTCATCCAACATAAAAATTGATGTTATGTCTATTATGATTCATATGCCAAAATCATGTGCCTTCTGTCAGCAAGTTAGTAATCAAAAGTTTTTTTCTGTTTTTTTTTTTTTATATGGGTAAATTCAGGGGTGGAATCGCGTAAGGTGATAGTTGATTGTCACTGTTTTGATAGTCAATTTTGATTATTAACCTTTCTTTGTTCTGTGTAAAGTGATCGCTAAAACTTTACTATTTGCTGGCAGCACTTAGCCAAGTTTGGGAAACTGTGTACAAATTGCAACAGGGATAAATGTCATTTCAATCAGCTCAGTATTGTTTCTGCTAAAAATACTTAATACTAGTTATAAATTAATAAAAATATTTGTTATATTTCTCAAAAAAATATTCTTTTGATGAATCTAAGGCTTAATTTTAATGAAAAGTGGGCATAGAACCGACAGCACAGTCGTTGATAAACACCCCCAAGAAGATTTAAAGTTGCAGCCAGTTGAAGGATAGGAGCAACCGCAAAACATGCACAAACGTTTCTTTGTTCAATCGAACATTTTTCAAGAATCTGAAATAAATAATTTATATACATACATAATGTAAATAACTTATTTATAAATATTCATAGAAAGTTACATAGTAACATTGGGTTAGGAAGTTCCAAGTTGCTTTATTCCTTAAGTTGATTCTCAGCAATTAAACTTTTGTGTAGTTATTTCTCGTTCTGGTGCTCTAATAGTACATTTGCATTCAAGTATACATTACTGTTCACTTATTTTTATTTTAACTTTCATATATTTTAATTTTTTTCACTAAATTTTAAATTTAAAGTGGAGCTGAAGTTCACACAAATTATCTTTCTCACAAAAAATTAATCAAAATATATGAAAGTGACACCTAAATAGCTGTCACGAACAAACCATAGTAAAAAAGTGATAGTTAATTTGATAATCACCTTACGTGGAGAAAAAAAATCATCAATTTTGATGGTCAACAATCAACAATCACCTTACGCGATTACACACCAGATTGTATTAAAAAATGTATTGAAGTAGTGTAACTTCGGGTACGAGTTAACGAATGCTGTAGAGCTGTCAAATTCCTAGTTAAACATTTTTTTAAAATAGTATTAGTATTGCTGCAAAGAAATGTAAGTCTGACGGAAAACTCCACGCATCTGCAGATTTGACCTTAAATCAAAAATAAATCAATCTATCTTTTCCCATGGTATGCAAAAAAAGGAAAATTTGTATTTTGACAGATCTAGATCAAAAATAAATTGATATATTTTACCCATGGAAAACCCCATTAATAAACTTCTTTATTTTGACACTAGTCTTTTACATACTAGATTAAGACATCCCAAACATTTTTACATTAACAGACGAACAGCTATTCGATAAGTATTTGGCCAGTTTATATTTATAAGATCTTAGAGATTTCTGTATTCTGAAAACTTGAAATGACATTTCTCTTAGAAATTTTTTGATATTAAAAATCAAACAAAAAGAAGTTTTATGATTGGGCTTCTCGTCATATAATAATCCGATATTTTAATTGTAAGACTGTCGGGCAAAATCTGACAACCATATGTGAACAGACAATTTTCTGTTAAAAGGTATTTGATAATTGTAAGCTCATTGACAGCTACTGTCATACTACATACAGATCTGAAAGTTAGCCAGGAATCCATTGATATAATATATAGATATGGACTTCTAGTCAATTCATAAACACATAGAAAATCCCCCCTAAAAGTGATACCATCTATTAAACCATGCTTCCCCTCTTGTAAGTTTAGTGGAAAAAGTAATATATTAATTTTAAAACGTTTTTGTTTGTAGTTCGTTTTGTTTCTTCAAAGAAACTCAAGACATCTATTATTATAAATTTTGACAAAATAAACAAAAAAAAAATACTCTAGTTCCAAAAGTTTATCCATATTTCCGCTGAACCTACAGAAGGACTTGTAGCATTAAGGAATAGACGACATCAAATTGGCTACTAGAAGATCATATCTAGTCAATAGCTGAATTTGACAATCGTCTGCATGAAGGTTAAGAGTTCAATCATTGTCAAACTATCAATTCTAATTGCTTAACATTTTAGAATATAAAATATATAAGTTTGATGAACAGTAAATAAGGTGAAATAGCACAATACTTCTTGGCTTCACTTAACTGGCCAGAAAACTCCTGAAGAAAGGTATGTTAAAGTCTTTGCTGAGTTAAATCAATCAACTTAGCTGTTGACGAGCTAACTCTAAATACTGACTTTGCAGTTCCGCCAACAACCAGAATTGTTTCATACCTCCGATCGTAATAAAAGCGCTATCAGTGTATTACCGCCTCTAGGCACAACACACCATCATTGTACCGAATCTGCAAAGTTCTCATGTCAAAGTTAAAGAAAAAACTTATATCAGAACCATTTGCCAAAAAAGCCAACTGACAAGGTTTTTCTTCCTCGCAGATATGTTACAAATTTTATTCTTCGTGAAATGAGAAATTTTATCCCGAATATGGTAAAATTTATCAAACACTAAGAGAACTATTGGTTCGATTCTAGGTGTGAAGAGGTTATTAGGATCAGAGATGTGTGTGAGTTTCCGTTGTTATAAAGCAAACCCCACAGAGGAAAATTGGAATAATTTCAAACAAGCTAGAAAGGTCTACAACGGCCATATATATGACGAACCAAATATTTGCATAAACAGAAATTACTAAAGAAAATATTACAATGTCCAAAAGGTGGTACAAATTTCTATTCTATTCTATCCTCAACGCTGGCAAAACTACTACATAAACTTTTCAATCTGTCCTATTCTACAGGTCTAATTCTAAATGTAGGCAAAACAGTATTTGTCCAGCCTGTCCCTTAAGAAGGTGAATCCTCCACCCCGTCCAACTATCGTCCAATAGAACCCACGTCTGTTCTTTCTGAAGCAGATTAATTATCAGCTTCGGATATATCTCGAAGAACGAAAGCTTCTTATTGACCGGCAGTATGGCTTTCGAAGCAATAGATCCATCGTGGATTTGATGGTTTATCTAACCGAACAGTGGAACAAATGTTAACATCGTTTTGGTGAAAGTAAGATTTTCGAACTTGTTATTTCTATAGCATTTGATAAAGTTTAGAGTCAAGTTTTATTATTGAAAATGGGTGCTTTTGAATCTCTTCTACTAACTGTTCAATAGAAAATGTATTGGATAGTTTCAAGTCTGAAATTCATAAAATAAATGCTGGTGTTCCGCAGGGTTCCGATTTGTCTCCTACCCTGTTTCTTATTCTCATAAACGATCTTTTGTCTGTCACTTCTAATCCATTAAACTGTTTCGCCGACAGTACCCTCAGCTTTTCATATTCGTTTCTATATTCACGTCCTTGTCCTTCATTAAAGTCCGATCCCGACAGCATTGGGGAATTATTAATCATGTAGAATTTCAGATTACCTCTTATGGAATGATCATATATTCGATATTGAAAAAAATGCTCCTAGGTGCTTAGGATTGCTCGGAGGTTGCAAGAAATTTGTCACCCCTTCTGATCTGGCTCGTTTAAAGCTTGAGTATATGTAACTCGCATATTTGGGCAAGTTTAAGTCTTTTCTACTTTCACTTTGAGTTCAATTTTGGACGTTCTGTCAAGTATAGATTCTTTTTTTTAACCACACATCGAGAATGTGGAATGCTTTACTCAACTTGTTTGATGTTCGAAACTTTAATCTCCGCTTTACTCTCACTGTAAACTTTAAACATATTAAGGGTATAAATAACCCTTTGAGTTCCATTCAATTTATAACAATAATTTTAAAAAAATTGATTATTTCAGATAACCCACCACAACAGCTGAAATAATTTCAATAAATATAACTACCTATTTATAAAAACATAAAATTCACCATTAAATAAAATTTTTTCGGGCTTAAACTGAAGGTGATTTCGTACTTGTCCATTAAAGTCCAAATATTCATATGTTATGGTGTAGTTGCTCTGAACACTGCAGCTAATATTCTTATATTCAGTTTTTAAATACAGCAATTAAATTAATATAAAACGCATGGAAAAAAATCAATTTTTACTTTATCTTATGTGTTTTTGATGTCTATCAGACTTTATTTAATTATGCTATTTATAACCAGCAATAAACCCCAATCCAGTTGGTCAAAAATAGCAACCCCTTCCCAAAAACCATTACAAATATTTTTACACTCAAGAAAAGTTATTTCCTGATGTGGTGGTCCATGCACTTCTCTTACATCACAAAACATTGCCAATGAACCTCATCGTCGAGCCACCTCCGCCGCCGTAGAAGGGGCCCAATAAAGTTTAATTGCAAAAGAGATCTTTTATTCAGGTTTAATACACAATCAACTTAAACTTTCTCTACAAACTTAAAACTATATTTCCTCGCCTTGGATTCAATCGCATCGGCGGAAAGTGCTTCAATAAGTTGTCTGACGTTGAACTGATCAGTTGTTGTCTTAGAGAGTTTTCCATTAAACTGCAAATAAAAAAAGATGAAAATAACATTCGCTAAGCCCGACGAGGAGACCTCGAAGAAAATCAATAGCCTCTTTCCAATATCTGATTGCTTCATAAAAGTCACACCCGGAAATGTGATGGTACCAAGGAAATATGAAAATATTGCTGAATCCATAAGGAATTTAACGGTCTATGAGGATGACACTTGGCTGGTATCTTATCCTAGAACTGGTAAATACAATATAATCATTTACACAGAATATAATAAGGAAAATATTTTTAACTCTTCAAGGTTCGACATGGGCTCAGGAGATGATTTGGCTATTGGCAAATAAACTCGACTTTAAAGGTGCCAAAGAGATGCTGCAAACAAGATGCCCTTTGATTGAACTGACCGCTTTATTTGATGAGGATCACAATGAATGGATTAAGTAAGTTGAAGAAAAAAAAGGTTAAACAAGTTTAAGAATTATTTGACAAATGCATTCACTTCACAATAGTTCCGCTGTTGGAAACACTGTTGAACTGGTTCAAAACACTCCACGCCCAAGATTGGTGCGATCTCATTTGCCATGGGATCTATTGCCGAAAGATCTGGAAAAAGTTTGTCCAAAGGTAAGAACTTCAAACTCTTGGTTTTTATTTGGCTATAATTTTGATCTATCTATTCTATCTACAGATAATCTATACAGCTCGGAATCCCAAGGATCTTTGTGTATCTTTCTACTACTATTGCAAGCTGGTTCATGGTTTAAAAGGAACATTCGAAGAATTTTCCGACCTCTTTCTCAAGGGTTCCACCCCCATTGGACCGTATTTCAGTCATGTTCTACCATTTTGGCAGAGACACAATCAATCGAATGTCCTCTTTCTCAAATACGAAGACATGAATCATGACATTAATTCTATCATCAAAAAATGTGCAGATTTCTTGGAAGTCGATTACAAAATGTCCGATGAAGATTTGCAGAAGATCTGTGAACATTTGCGGTTCGATCGGATGCAAACTAATCCAGCGGTTAATTTGGAATACATGAATATTGAAGGTTTGGATAAGGATAACAAGGAGAATAATTCGAATTCGAAATTTATTCGCAAGGGAAAAATTGGAGATTGGAAAAATATATTTTCATCGGAATTATCAAAGAAATTTGATGCGTGGACTGAAGAGGAATTAAAGGGTTCGGACTTGACTTTCGAATATGAGTAGAGAATAAGAGTGGATTAAAATGTAGATACAGGGCCTTTAAAAATAAATATTTAGAGTTACAATCATTTTATTAAAATATGATTAAATCAAAAGTTTCTTTAATTATTAACTAAAGGATTTTTTACGTTGAAAGAAGAAGTTTTGCGTACTATAGAAATGTTCACATTGGTTGCGCTTAATCTTGTATTGGATAGGTGAACTTGTAGATACCTAAATTGAGATAGCTGGCAAAAAATGAAAACAACTTACTTAAAACTTAAAATAAAACTGGTAGTGAATAATTTTTATACTTCACCGGACTTTTACCAAAAAACGTACAAATTTAACCCACTTATAGCAGAAGTTCTCAGATCCCTTTGAATTACTCTTTTGACATCATAGCGGTTTTGGAACAACTGTTGTTTTACACGTAAAACACTAAAAAAAAAGTATTATAGGGTACACTGTCTGTCTGAGATTTAACGCAGCCCATTTGACTCTTTTAAAATGGGCCGGTTCAGGCAACATAAGGCACTTCATTTGCAGTCAGCTTCATTCTTTGAACGTACGTTTTGCCAAAACCACTGGTTAGTTTTTCAAGTGTCATGAATTTCAAATTCAGAACTTTACTTCGTAAACCTTTACTTTAAGTTAATAGTACAAAAAGTACCAACAAAATTATTGTCCATAAAATACCCCACAGGCAAGCTTACAAGTCCATCAAGATTTGTATTTTGTATTGTAAAGAAATATTAGTTGTTTCTTTTCCACATTGGCAAGGAACCCTTTTACAGAAAGCATTAAATGAAGTTGTACAGAAAAACTTTCCATTGAAGTTGCCTTAATTGAAAGGTAATTTTTTGGCAGCTGGCCAATCAGATACTTGAAACTTGTCTAAATTTAAAGTTCCTTATGTCTGAACCTGCTCAGTGACTCATTTTGAGGTTTCATTATTTTATCATCCTGATGTCTTAATGATTCGCTCAGAGTCCGATTTGAATACCCTCTACGATCTCAAAAGTACAAAACTAGACTTTTCTTTGAAAAAATGTCCTAAATTTTGTTTTTCAAGTCTGCGGAAAAAGTAAATTACCCGAAAAATGTCCATGAAATGTCACTTCATCTGTAACAATTGTCCTATCGTTCAATATTTAAAAAAATTGACGGGCTTGCATTCATATTGGGCCGGATCTTAAAAAATTGCCTTGCAGTTAAAAGAAGTTTATTTGAAAGTTGACTTTAAAGTCAGTCAAGAAAAGTGGGAGATTCAAACGTAATAGAGGACTTGAAAGTTAGGTAGGTTTTTAATATCTGATTGGCCAGCTGCCAAAACTTTTCCTGGAAAGTTGACTGAAAAGTAAGTCAAAAAAAATCTCCCTAACTTTCAAATCAAGTCTTTTGATGTCAAAATGACAGTTGGTTATGTTTTTTTTTCATTCAACTGAAAGCTGAACTTTATTACTCTATGATTTATTTATTTTGTGTACAATTTCATTAAATGTTTTTTTCGAAAGGGTCCTTTGTAATGTTGAAAAAGGAATAAGGACTTTGCCTTTTAAACACAAAAGAAAACGATAGACTTGTAACCTTTTGTAATAAAATTTTTATAGATGATAATGTTTTTGGTACTTCCTGCAAGTAAAAGATAATTACTTACTTACTTAAGGTGGCGCTACAGTCCGGGGCGGAACTGGGCCTCAACCAACATGCGTCTCCAGCCAGCTCGGTCCCTAGCTAGCTGTCTCCAGTTTTGCACGCCAAGTTGGTTGAGGTCCTCTCCCACCTGGGTGCGCCACCTGAGTCGCGGTCTTCCTCTACTGCGCCGTCCCTCGGGATTGGATTCGAAGACTTTCCGGGCTGGAGCGTTGATGTCCATCCGCTCTACATGACCTAGCCATCTAAGCCGTTGGACTTTAATTCTGCTTACTAGGTGAGTGTCGCTGTACAGCCCGTACAGTTCGTCGTTATATCTTCTCCTCCATTCTCCATCTATGCGTATGGGACCAAAAATCACCCGAAGAATTTTTCTCTCGAAGCATCCTAAGACGCTCTCATCTTTCTTTGACAGGGTCTAGGCCTCAGCGCCATAAATGAGAACCGGGATGATGAGTGTATTATAGATGTTGATTTTAGATGTTTGAGAGAGGACTTTACTACTCAATTGCCTTCTAAGTCCAAAGAAGCAGCGATTTGCAAGAGTTTTTCTTCGTTTGATTTCAGAGCTGGTGTCGTTGTCTGCATTAATAGCAGTGCCTAGGTAGACAAAGTCCTTAACTACTTCAAAGTTATAGCTGTCCATGGTGAAGTTTTGTCCTAGACGTCGTCGTTCAGTGTTCTTTTTTGATGACAGCATATACTTGGTCTTCTTCTACCTGAGCGTCGAACTTGTCTTGTCTTGGTCTTGCCCTCATTGACCACTAAACCCATCTTCTTCGCTTCCGTCGCAATGCTCAAAAACGCTCCACTGACATCACGCTTTGATCTTCCAATTATGTCAATATCATCTGCTTACCGAGTAATTGGATGGATCTTTGGAAGATTGTGCCTCTAGTGTTGACGGTTGAGTTTTGCACAATTCTTTCCAGAACGATGTTGAAGAAGTCGCATGACAGTGCATCGCCTTGTCTAAAACCTTTTTTGACATCAAATGCATCGGTAAGATCTTTTCCGACCTTGATAGAGCAGCGTGCATTCTTCATCGTCATTCTGCACAAACGGATAAGTTTGACAGGGATGCCAAAACTAGACATTGCTCGGGGTAGAGCTCTTCCCTATAGATGCTGTCATACGCGGCTTTAAAATCGATAAAAAGATGGTGGGTATCGATTTGAAGCTTCTGGGTTTTTTCCAAGATCTGCCGTAGTGTGAATATTTGGTCGATAGTGGACTTTCCTGGTCTGAAGCCGCACTGATAAGGACCAATCAAGTTGTTGACGAATGGCTTCTTATACGCAATGTTAAGGAGACTGATGCCTCTGTAGTTGGCGCAGTTTAGAGGGTATCCTTTCTTATGTATCGGGCACACTATGCTGAGATTCCACTCATCGGGCATGCTTTCTTCCGACCATATTTTGCAGATGAGTTGGTGCATGCTCGCTACCAAGTCATCGCCTGCTGCTTTGAATAGTTCGGCGGTGATGCCGTCAGCTCCAGCAGCTTTGTTTGACTTAAGTTTAGATATAGCTATCTTTACTTCGTCAAGGTCGGGTAGGCGGAATTGTTGATCTGCGTCGCCGAGGTTGAGTGGTTCTATCTCCCTTAAAGCGGAATTAAGTTCGTCATCGCCGTTATATAATTTGGAGAAGTGATCTTTCCATATTCTCAGCATCGACTGCGGTTCTATTACGATGTTCCCTGATCGTCTTTACAAGCTTCGGTTCGTGATAGATACTGAAGGTGGATTTTAATGTTATCTGAAAATTACCTTGCTGCTGTTGTATTACTTTGCCTTCAAACAATGCAGTTCACTACAATTAAAGTCCCTAATTTTGTCTGAACATGCTCACTCTCCCTTTCAATCAAGTGAAGTTTACTTATGTCAAAATGTCAGCTGATCATGCTTTTTTATTTAACTGAAAGCTGAGCTCCACATGTTGTTTACTTACTGCACAACTTTATTTACACTTTAATGTAAAAAGCGTTACTTGCCATATTGGAAAAAGAAAAAGACTATTTTCGTTACAGTACAAAACACAACGAGTTTGAAATATATTTGATATTGGGCAGGTTCAGACAACATTAGTGACTTCATCTGCAGAACTTTACTTGGAACTTTACTTCACTAACCTATACCTTAAGTTCATTGTACAAAAACTATCAAAACATTATTGTCAATCCCTAGTCAAGCTAAAAATCCACCACGATTTGTATTTTGTATTGTAGACTTATTTCTTGCTTATTTCTCTTCAAATTTCACAAGGAACCCTTTTACACGAAAGATTGGAATTATGCATAGATTAAACAATTTATGGAGTATCAAACGACAGCTTTAAATTGAATTAAAAAAACATCATCTATTGTCATTGTGACATAAGTTCACTGGACTTGATAGTTGGGGAGATTTTTCTTGACTAACTTTCCAGTCATCCTTCCAATAAAGTTGCCTTTATTGAAAGGCCAAAAGGGTGCTGGAGAATCAGATACAAGAAACTTGCCATACTTTCAAGTCAATTATGTCCCCTAATGACGTTTCTGGTAGTATTATCAAACATTTGTTGTTTGATGAGATCATCGCAGAGAGGTATATGGGTTCAAAACATGGCCAAAATGCAATTTTTTTTCTCAATTGGCAACCCTGATTTGTTATTTTCTGAAAAGCTTAATAGTAAGTGCATACAAAATCGAAACCTGTCAAACTTTATCTAGTCACCAAGTGCAACGGGATCATTGAAAACTCAACAATTGTTTATATTGTCTGCTGAAGTTAGGAAAAAACGTGGATATAGAGGATTATTAAAATTGCTAAGCTTTTGTTTCTTAACCTTTTTCATTAAAACCGCTATGGATAATCGTAGATCAGGTATTTATTAAGTTGTTAGATATATATTTTGGATATTTATTGATGTGATGTTTGTGAAAATAAGGTACATATATGTTCGGTTTACGTGAGTTGTGAGCAAATGTGTCGATCTTTTTAGTTTAAAAAGAATTTTGTTATGTTTCTAAGTGTTTCTATGTAATGAAATTTGTTTTGTTATGTGAGGTTATATATATAAAAGTGTGTAATAAAAGAATCAGCCGCCAAAAAGAGCCATTTTATTAAATATTGTGTTTTGTTTGTTGGTAATTAAAATTTTTCAATTTTTTTGTTTGGTGTTAATTTGCTTTTAATTCGTAAATAGGATCATCTGGATTGAGGTTTATGACTCGAAATGAGTTACATAATATAATGCAACGTTCAAATAAGGCAACATTTGATGAGAAACTGAATTACATGCAACAAGAAATTTTGAGTCATTATAGTGAGCATGACAAAATAGTTGAAGCAAAGAAAAGTTATCTGTTATAAAACACCAGTTTAAGGAAAAATGGTTAGCTGTCCGAAAAACAAAATCATTGTTTGAGAAAAAAAATGCCGAGTGGCTTAACGGAATATTATCATTACCTATTGCAGGTAGGTCAATAACAAAATATGTTTAAGAGATTTATGGGTACATATACAATTTTGTGCTAGCATAGGTGTCAGTGGAGGTCGTCCTCAGAAATCTTTTGGTGAATCAAGTGATAGGAGCAAAAGACGAAGAACCGAAGACCTGAGATCAAAGGACGTAGAAGAGCTGACTTACGCTAGACAAATGAAGTTTCGCGAGACAGGGAATGTGGATGCTTCAAAAATCGTTAAGGACCTAATTAAAAGTCCTGGAAGAGCAGAGCAATACGTTGCGGCCAAAAATAATAACACTGCAAACCAACCACATCAATTATCACCCTTACGTGCTTTTTCTATGTTTACGGAAGCAGGACTTACTAAATCCCAGTATGAAATCGTTAGAGAAACTAACAAACAATTTTTTCCTTGCTATTCTGTGCTTCAAAAGGGTAAAAAAGAATGCTACCCTGAAATTCACTCCATAACCGAGACATGTGCTGAAGTGAAAGTACAAAAGTTGATGGATCACACTGTGAGTCGACTTATAAAACATCTTGGGAATGCTGTAGAGCTTTTAAGTTAGGAAGATAAAAAATCATTAATTTTGATAAGTAAATGGGGTTGTGATGGGTCTCAACAGAGTCAATATAAAATAAAATTTGAAAATCAAGCTGACTCTGATGCCAATATTTTTCAAAGCTCTGTTGTTCCACTACAGTTGCTTTATGGTCTCGAAAAGAAAATTCTTTGACAAAATCCAACCCCATCATCACCTCGCTATTGTCGACCAATAAGAATTCGATTCATCAAAGAAACACACGATGTTATCAACAAAGAAATAGACTACGTGAAATCACAAATTTCTGCGCTTTCCGCTACAGAAGTTGATGATATGTTTATAAAACATAACATTTTATTCACCATGGTAGATGGTAAGGCTTGCAATGCCGCAACGCATACCAAATCTTCGGCCAGGTGCTATATTTGTGAAGCCCTTTCACACGAGTTTAATGACTTAAGTAAGAAAAGACCCTGCAAGAAAGAAAATTTTGACTTCAGTCTTTCCTTGCTCCATGCTCGTATACGGTTTTTTGAGATCATATTATATGTAGCTTACAGGTTGTCTGTGAAAAAATGGAATGTTAGGCTTACGAGTGACGAAAAATAATTAGTAGAAAGAAGAAAGAAAGAAATTCAGGATCAGTTCAGGCAACAACTCGGACTCCTAATGGATATCCCAAAATCGAATATGGGCAATACAAATGATGGAAATACCAGCAGAAGATTTTGTGATTCATATGAAATATCAGCAGCTATAACGGGAATAGATATATTGTATCGTTTTAAAATTGTTTTAGATACATTGTGCTCCAGATTTAAAATCAATACTGAAGCGTTTGAAAAGTATTGTCAAGAAACGGCCGAGCTTTATGTTTCCTTATATAAGTTTTACCCAATGTCTCCTACAATGCATCCGGTGCTAATTCATGGATCCGAGAGGAAGCAGCAGAAGCACGAAACAAACATATTCGCTTATACCGTTTAAGCTATTCAAGAAAGTTTTCTCGTGTTACTTGCAACATGGACGTTCTTAGTAGGCTTCTTCTAACTTCTGATCCATTAATAACCGGAATGAGATGTAATAAAAATAAAACGAAACACTTATTAACTGATGTTATTAATTTGCTATCAGAAAATAATATTTCTTTTGACAATATTGATGAAAATAGTACTGAAGAGTAAATAAACACTTTGTTTCATCATTCAAACAATGTCTGTTTTTAGTTATTTTTAATGCTAAAATTGAATAATAAGAAATATTCAAGCGATAGAGAAAAAAATATTTTTGGCCAAGTTTTAGACCTATATACCACACTGTGACCGGTCTGTTTTTTGTCTTACCATATGGTTAACTACGATATCGTAAACTGTTGCTGTTATGTCAAAAACTGTTGAGTAATCGTTTTTACAAATAGTTGGAATTTGTACGAAGAACATTAGGAATAACTTATTGTTGGAAATTCTTGATATGTCAAACTTACGGTATCAAAAATTTGATATTTGAAGCAAACCCTTCACATTGACAGTTTAACGTTTGACATTTTAACAATGTGTCTGAGAACAACGTGATTGAGTTATATTGTTACAATATCGGGCAAAGTTTGGACTTTATTTGCAAATACGGTTATAATGACAGTTTGAACGTATTTACGAATGTATGTGTCACAAAGCGTGCTACTGGAATTCGCAAAGCAAAATTTAGCTTCAAACCTCGAGCCTTGTCTGACATTTCTATGACATTTGATAAGTTTTTTTTCTTTTTGGTTTTATAACCTATCGACAGGAACTGTAAAACTCCCGACAAAATATAAAATAATTAGAAAACTTTGATATAGCGTTGGTCTGACGTTTACGATATTACGATTAACTATACGATATACGATTATAAAAAAATCACAATGTCTGAGGTAGCATTTCAGATTACCTCATCTAATCCATTATTATTATTCCAAGTTTCAAAGACTGACCACCCGAATACAAGGTTGTGGTGGGGCTATTAGGAACGACAAAAGATACCGATTTATCGTGACTGTCCTTAGAAATGGAACGCAACTTACACAATATTGTAAGATCGCTTCCAATGGTCTATATTTACTTAGCTCAAGAAATCCCCGACTTATTTATGAAATACACTTTGTGTTCCACACAAAACAAACGTGAAGTCAGCCACGCTCAGCTTTTTACTTCATTAGGTCTGTCGTTTTATTCATTACAGCTCAGTTTTCTGCTCTGACCTTAAAAATAAGAACGCTTTATATGATTTCTGCCAAACAAAAATATCGGTGGATGAAAAGAACTGGGAGATCAATAAATGTATCATCAAAGTCCTCTAGTTGACAATTTTCTAAACTCACGTGATTTACGTTAAAAACTCTCAACTGGGCTCAATTCTCTCTTTAACTTTAAGATCACAATAATTCATAAACATGTGCTTCAATTCCACACGAATGTTTTTAAAATAATCTGACAATAGAATAAACCATTTTCCTTCATCTAAAACGAAAAAGTATAGAAAATAGTTCTCATTTAATATTTCTTCTTTCAAAAAATAACCGAAAATACATTTCTATGTTTTCTACTTTGCCTATTTACCGTAAGATGGCTTTTAACACTTTGAAACGTCAAAACATCGCACCAAACAAAATCTCCCCACTTAACATCGCATCTTCGAAAACAAATTTGTATCGCTCCCTGCTTTATTCACCACACCACCAAATATATTCTTCTCTTTCTTTCACAACTATTTGCCAACCTACACAAACAAAATTAGAAAAGATCCACCCGAGAGGACCCAACAAGAAAATTCAAGCAAAAAAATCTCACCGTGTCCAACTTCGACAGCATTTTAGTTGAGTTGAAATCGTGAGATAAATTCGTTGTTTCTGCGTCCGTAGAAACAACGTCTCGTCGCCGCGTCAAATAAATACAAAAAGAATATTACAAAAATCTTCAAAAAATTCAATTCCCATTTCAAGATTAAAAGAAAAAATATCGAAGTTCAACCCCAAGCCCCGATTGATATACAAAAATGTTTCCCAGAACCAGTGAATTCCTTTAAGGAATAATAATTACACATCAAACCCTCTCTCTGTGCCCCGTGGTGGTGACCAAAAAAGGGAAAAATCTAAAATTGAGTGAATCCTGAAAAGGAAAAGAAATAGAAAATAAAATTCGAAGAGAAGCAAAGCACAGAAGAAAAAAAAAAGTGCAAGTGTCTGTCTGTGCCGTCGTCCGTCGTCGTCGTCGTGCCGCTTAGGCAACAATCTTCACTCAAATCAAATCAAATCTTTTCCGATTGAAAACAATCAAATTTTCAATCCAAAAGATCAGAATTCCAAGGAGTGTTCTCTTGATAAGTAAAAATGTGCAAAATTTCCCAGTGAAACATCCCAAATCGGAATCAGAATCTGAATCAGAATCACAGTGTATATTTGCAGTGAGTGGAGTGAGTGAAAATCAATCATACTCGCTCACAGTCTCGGTGTGTGGAATTTACTTCGATTTTCCGGAGCTTTCCCGGTGTTCTAACCAACTTCCAATTCCAACCCAAACAAGCCCTGTTTTTCTTTTTGTTCCTTCTTATTTTTTCTCTTCATATTTTTAAATCTGCTTAAGTGTTAATTTGTTTAGTTTTTGTTGTTGTGGGCAGAGCAAAACGAATCGGGGGTGTCGTGCCGCCGCGATAGGCGCAACATCTCATCATCTTTTACTTCTTCTACATCATCAAACAACCAACGACCCCAAGACCAAGAGTAAGAGAACGATTAGATCAGCTTGAGCTCCCCAACGAAGCCGCAACCCAAGACGAAGACGAACACGAAGACGTCAACTACGAGAACGAGGAGTAGGAAGACCAACAACTAGAAAATGTCTTCCACTGCCGACATGGTTTTTGATGTATCGGCCCTGCCCGATGACATCCGGGAGAAATTGGCCGAATTGGATTTGGAACTCTCAGAAGGTAAAATTCCATTCTCCCTGTTATTATAAAATTCTGTCGTTTAATTCATGAAAAATTTGATAAATCTCATGAAATAAAATTTTCTTTTTGTTTAAATAATTTTTTGTTGAAATTCTTGTTCGAATTCGAAGGAAGGCGAAGTCGAAGTCGAAGGCGACCACGAATGGGTCGATAAAATTTTATTCGATTTTTCTTCGTTGTGTCAGCTTTTGCGAAAACAACAACCACCACTAGTTGTCTCTTTTTTTCGTATAGTTTATCGTACAAACCGGGTTTGGAGGTATAGTGCTTTGCTACTTATAGTTGTATCACTCTTTTCGAAATGTCAGTTTGTTGTTGTTGTTTTTGTATAATGAAGCCAGAGCCAAAGCGGTGTGTCCATTTTGCGGATAAATAATAAACTATATACCCACAGATGTTTTTTTAAATTACTTTTTGTTGTCATCATCCACCGCACCACCGCCGGATAGAACCGCAGACGAGATTTTATATTCTTTAAAAATGTATTTTTATTTGAATTCTCTTTGTTCTGTTTCTCATGATAAATGAGAATAGAAAATAAATTTTCTGATTGTGGATGCATGTTTACTTTTTCAATTGTTAAACCATACATGCCATACAATTGTTAAACCATTACATTATGCATTTTTGTGGTTTAAAAACATCATTTAGTAGATACTTTTTGATAGATACATTTCTATCTATGTAGATGTTTGCACAGCCTTAAAACGATATGAAATTAATCACATCCACACAATTTAAATATTGTCTAACACCAGACATTAAACTTTGCTGATTATTTCTAGAAACACTATCGAATAGAATTTAGTTGATTGGAGTTTTTCTGAGAAATAATTGATGCTCAATAAGAAAGTAAATATTTTAAAATTATGTTTATTCCCTTTTAATTCCAAAGTAACGCTTTTAATTTGTTATGTCACTTTTGACAATTATTGGAAAGTACCAATTTGGCAAGTTTATGTTTCTTAACTCTCACGGGATTTCTATATTTTCAGAAATATTAGGTTTGTTCAATCAGAAAAAATCAAATGTGTAGAGTAGTGCAGTGCAGTTTAGATTCGTGTAAACTGTCAATCTGTCAGAGCAAATTTAAACAAAAAAGTTATATGTCAGTTGTTCAAAAGATGAAAACAATACAAACTGAAAAAATAATTAAAAATACAAATTAAAAGGTTTATTATTAATGAAATTATAGGATTGATATGTAGGCTCGCTGTATAGTGTTGCCTTAAGAAGTGATAAATTGTGATATTAGTTTTAACTTCGTTGTGTTTTTGTTCCATTATTTAAAATTCTGCGTTTATTTTTCTTTCAATTTGTGTTATTTAGTTATTTATTAAACTTTTCAACAGATAACTCAAAAGTAAGAAAATAACAATAGAAATAGTTAAACACATTGTAACATATATTTTAAATTTTCAGCTTGAAAATAGCCAGCGAAACGTCGGGTAACAGAAGATGAATTAGTTTTTTATTAATTGCATCAAGAATATTGATCATTAAAGCCCAATCAAACAAACATTATATATTAAATGTAGGTTTTTCTTTTTATAATTTTATTTTAATTTTTACTTTCCTTTAAATTTGATTGGGTGTTTGAAATCACCAGACATTGTCATTTACCCTGAGTAACTTTATTCCTCATCTTCCGATAGCTACCCGACGAACGTCCCGAAGGCTTGGGGTATCCTGTTTTAACTTTATTGGTTACGAAAATAAAATAGAATGCTTACTGTCACCACTTAATTTTGACATCAAAGTTTAGTGCAGCTGATTGAACAAAGCTACAAACTCAACGTCAGGTTTTTGCTGTCAGAACTGTGGGAATAGAAGTTTTATGATTTGATTACTAAAATTCTGCCATCACTCAATTGAAATTGATTGCTAGGTGAGAATGAATAGTTAATTCTGTTTTGATTTCATTCTTCTGCTGTCAATCTGACTCAGAAAAATTCTCAGAAGTTCGATTGAAAATTACAAACCAATTGCAAAACTGCAGTTAATTCCTAAGGTTTTCGAAGCTATAGTAAAAAACAAATTGTATAATCTTATTCATAATAACATTTCAGTTTACCAACAAAGTTTCTTAAAAGGTAAATCCACTACTACAAATTTGTCAATATTTTCAAATGTTTGTCTAATACAGATGGAAATGCGTTCTAAAGTTGACACTATTTACACTGATTTTTCAAAGGCCTTCGACCGCGTTCAACATTGTATTCTCTTGAAAAAAACTAGAAATATATGGATTTCACTCTCAGCTACGAATGTGGATAAAGAGTTATTTAGTAGGTAGAAAACAGGTGGTAAAAATTGATAATGCCTTATCTAAGGAAATTATAATTTTTTCGGGTGTTCCTCAAGGTAGTCACCTTGGACCACTTCTTTTTATCATTTTTATTAACGAATTACCATTACATCTTACTTTTTCTAAATGTCTTGTATTTGCTGAAGATTTGCAAATATTCAGTTCCATTAATTCACTTAGCGACGCAAAAAGAGTTCAAATTGATTTAAATAATTTAATAAAATGGTGTAATATCAGTGGGCTATATTTTAACAACAAGAAATGTTGCATTATATCATAATCATAAACTTGAAAACGACATTTTACAAATACTTGATAGCCATAAGGATCTAGTCGTAATCTTCGATTCTAAAATGAATTTCTCAAATTACATAGACCATGCGATCTCAAAAGCAAACTCTATGCTAGGGTTTGTTCTTTGAAATTCCAAAGATTTCGAAGACGCCTATATATTGAAAGCTCTTTATTCTAGTCTTTTTAGACCACATTTAAAATATTGTACTGTTATATGGAGCCCCTTTAGAAAAAGTCCAAAAAAGGTTCACAAAGTTTGCCTTACGAAAAATATTTGGTTATTCAAATATTCCAACTTATGAGACAAGGTGTATTTTGATTGATCTAAAACCTCTTGCTCAGAGAAGAAAATTAAACTCAATACATTTTACTTTTGATGTCTTGAATTTTTATATTGAATGTACAGTTTTGTTATCTATGTTTTTTATTTATGCGCCTTCTAGAAACTTGCTCTCGTGACTGTGATTTTTTTAAATGTTCCTTACCACAGTACTAGCTATGCTAAGTATAATCCTATCACAAGAGCTTGTATGGATTTTAATGAATATGATTTTGCATTTGATTTTAATATTAATAGAAATGTTTTGAAACATAAATTAGTAAATTTGTTATAATGCTATAAGTAAATTATGTATTTTATTTTTATGTTATGTATAATTATTAGTCAGTGTGTAACTTTTAAGACGAATAAATAAATAAGAAGTAATACAAACTGGCCCATTGAATTCAGAGATTAAATACATAAACTAGGCGCTACAGTCTGAGAGAACCAAGGCCTATTGGCTTAAAACTCTCAACCATTCATTCCCTTGTGCGAGTAATGTTGCTTGGCATTCCTTATTTAAAAATAATTTATAGGATATGGTCGTATCGTTCCAATTGTGCGAAAATAATTGCTGGCTTATCAGAATAGACCGGAAATTTAAAGTCAAAAGATGTCTAGTTACTCCAACAAGGTGGTTAACTAAGCGTTTCCTCTCCAAATAATTTGTAATGATTTGAGTAATAACAAATCAGGAATTATTTGTCTGTAGAATTCGACTTTCACGGTATTATCGTCAGCGAATTCGTAGAAATTATATTTAAACCACAGCAAAGTGAATTTTTCGGAATGAAAAGAGTTGTGGCTTATTTTAAAAACTTTAATCCTGTTTTTTGCATATCAGGTAAGCTCATAACGAGCCAATGGTGGATCCAGGGGGAAGAGGGGTCATAGGGGTCATAAACCTCCCTCCCCCTGGGAGATTATTATTTAATTTTCCCTTTCTATCGTATTGCGTTATTGGATTTGACTTTTTAAAATACTAATTTTAACTGAGGACTGGCACAAAAATCCAGCACTAATTCTCAGCACAAGTTTATCAATTTTTGAACAATAAACGATTCAGTGAGGGGAGGTGGTCAAATGAGCCATTAAGCTTTTACAGTTTAGTTGTAAAAGTAAAAATTTCATCGTAAGATTTGTTGGTAATTTAACGATATTCACCAAGAAGCAGTTTGTTCTCAAAAATAACTAAAATCTCAGTTTTCCCACAATTTAGAATTGGAAAAATTTTTAGTAATGCTTTGGATTGTTTTCCTAAGATCTTTTCTGAGAGAAAGAGCAATAAAAGAATAAAAGATAGCCAGTTTATTACTAAATTGCCTTAAATTCCTGAAACTCGTCCTGAAACCCTTCTTATTTTATTTTGAAAGTGTTTTTTTTTCCTTTGAAAATTGATTTTCTTTAAAGTACAAAAACTTTTAAGATTTTAAAAAATTAAGGAAATCAACTTTTTGCTTTTGATGCTCCAAAACTGAGATTTAAACACGAACTTCAAGAATATTAATGGCCCAAACAAAGAAAAAATTACACTTTCGTTAAACTAATGACCATTTTTAAAAAAAACTATGAACCTTTCATACTCGTATCTATCAATTCGATATACAAGCTTTGAATCTCTCGGAAAACTGAAGTGAAAAGAGATTGTGCAACGTTTGTTTGATTACTTTGATGGTGCCTGGAAAGGAGGTAATTTAAGCTTCTGTTATTAATTTTTGTAATCTGGAGATTTTGCGTTATTTTTTGACTCACCACATTATTTTTGGTTAGAACAATTTGCAAACAAAACTCAGTGCACTTACTTAGTGGCGCTACAGCCCTGTGTGAACTAGGACCTCACCCAATAAACTTATCCATCTAGCTCGGTCCCAAGTTAAGTGAGGACATTTTTCACTGATCCGCAGAGCATTGGTTTCAATGCGTTCTACGTGACCCAGCCATCTTAGTCGTTGGACTTTTACCCTTCTGGCTTCGTCTACGTCGCTGTACAGCCCATACAGCCCGTCGTTCCATCTTCTCCTCCACTCTCCTTTAGTGCATACGGTACCGTAGATCCCACGAAGAACTTTTCTTTCGAACCGACCCAAGGTGCTTTCATCCGCTTTTGTCTTAGTCCATGCTTCTGCACCGTAAGCAGGACGGAGATGACAAGGGTCTTATATAGCGAGACTTTGGTCCCTCGAGAGAGGACTTTACCACTCAATTGCTTTCTTAGTCCAAAGAAACAGCGGTTAGCAAGAGTTATTCTGCGTTTGATCTCAGCTCTGGTGTTGTTTTCTGCTCCTCCTTTTTTCAGGATTGGGCAAACAATACTGTGGTTACATTCTTCCGACAATATCTTGCAGATAAGTTGGTGCATGCCTCTAATCAACTTATCTCCAGCTGCTTTAAAGAGCTCGGCATTCAAGCCATCCGATCGAGCGATTTTATGCGACTTCAGCTTAGATATAGCAATCTTTACTTCGTCTAAGTCGGGAGGACGGTATGGTTGACTTTCATCATCTATGTTAAATGGGTCATCCTGCCTGACAGCGGAATTCGGTTCGTCGTCGTGGTTATACAGTCTGCAGAACTGGTCCTTCCATATTCTCAGCATTGACTGCGGTTGACTGCGGTTGCATCTTGGCAATGTTGCCACTGGTTTTCGATACATTGTGTTGGCGGCACAGAACTTAGAGAGGTTACTTGTAACTCGATCGGAAAAGAATTTGGAGATCCCTTGCGATTGTAGCCGTTCTCCCTGTTTTCCCTTGGGTCTAAAAACCCGAAGTGCTACCTTGGCTATAACGAGATAGTGGTCCGAGTCGATGTTAGCTCCTCGGAAAGTTCGGACATCCATGATGCTGGAAGCGTGTCTAGCGTCAATCGCAATATGGTCCATCTATTTTACGGTATATTGATCTGGAGAACTCCAAGTTCCTTTGTGGATTTTAAAGAGTGGAAAACGCGTACTGGGTAGCATGAAGTTTCCCCCCTCAAAACAATCTACGAGCATGAATCCTTTATCGGAAGTATTGTCGTTAAGGCTGTTTTTCCCAATTATTCCACCATAAATGTCTTCCTTTCCTAGCTTTCCATTAAAATAGCCCAGGATAATTTTAATATTGTCTTCTAATTGTTTTGTCTAAGAGGTCGAAGAACATATCTTTGGTGTTGTCATCTTTCTCTTCTGTGGGGGCGTGCGAGCATATCAAGCCAATGCTGTAGAATTTAGCTTTGATGCGGAAGGCCATGAGGCGCTCGTTGATGCACATATAGCTCAAGACTTGTTGTCTAAGTCTGGCTCCAATGACAAAGCCGCATCCAAATAAGCGCTGGTGGATTTCTCGGTAGCAGTCTCCATAGTAAATATCGAAGTTTTATATTCCGTATCATGGGCCTTAACCCTACGTATACTAATTTTTATTTAAAAAGGTACATTCATTTTCTTGGCATTTGACACCTGTCAAATTGCGAAACAATTTAAAGTGTCATAAGTATTATGTTGAATATTTTCCATTTAAATTTTTTTTTAATCAAAGCTTAGCACAAAAATAGTAATCCGAGAAATTTGAAGTTGAAGCGTTAGTCAGTGAAAGAAGTTAATAATTTTTAGTAGTACAACATTTTCTGTATTTAATTTCGCTTTACATTTTAAAACCGAAAAATGAATGACACGAAATATGCACTAACTGCCTAAATTTGTTGTCGGCTCTTATTCTTATTTTGTTTATCTTATCAAATGTTTTATTTGAATACCAGCTGTGTACAACAACAGCCTAAGAATCACTTATTTTTTGTAAACTTATCTACCCTACCTCAAAGGGTAAATAATTCCGGAAAAAAATGATTTGAAAAACTTTCGATTAAGCTTATCACCTAGTTACCTACATTACTCTTATTTTATCTACACTCCAGATCAATTGGATATTACCAGTTTGTGCCTTAAAATTTGAGTTGAAGAATTCAATAGGCATGGATATCTAAATTGGCTACAACTTCAAGATGTATTTAGTTAACATAAATGAAATGTAAAAACTCTTTATATTCTATAAATGTCTACATTTTTATGTGAAATCTAGAAAGTTTAACATTTTTCTAATTGAAATAAGGGCCAAAGCCTCACAGTTTCCTAATTACCTAAGTAAATTCCAAGGGTAATTCTTGAAATTACTATTCCCCTTCCAAACTTTCGAACATTTGAGTTATGTCTTATTCACGATGTGCCCAAAATTGTGTCCCAAGTCTAGTAACTTGGGGTGTTTATAAGGTTCAGCTATTTGTCAATGTCTTTTTTTCCAGTATTACTCGTACCTTTCTGAAATTTGTTTTCCAAATGATAAATCGTTATTATTTTACTTTCGGTTTTCTGTGTTTTGCTTTTTGTTTTCCGTTTACAATCTTCCAACCTCAGTTGTACCTTCTAAAGCTAAATCAAATATATGTTTTTTGTTTTCTTCTGTTTTTCATCAAATAACAAATATCAATATTGTATGAGGGGTAAAATACAAAATACTACAAAAGGAAAAATAACAACAGCAAAAATCTCTATATTGCTTCGTGCCACCTGTTTTGTTTTTAAAAATCTCTTAAATCCCAACTCACAGGTAAAATAAAATAAACATTAAATGCAAAGCGGGTAAATAAAATAACAAAAAAATAAAAATAAGAGACCTCCTCAGATTACGGAATGCCGCTGAAGTTTTATTTTATTTATTTTCATTTAAACTGAGGTATGTTGGGTACATATATCTTATGGTGATGTAGCTCCAAGATGACATCTCTTCTCATGTTGACAGAAGGTATTTTTCATTTTTTTTAGTTTCTTGTTGGTAAGGGAATAGTGGTGGCGCGGCGGCGGTTGAGGTGGTTCGGGTGTCGGCGGTGATATTCTAATTGGGTTTGTCATCATCGTCTATTTTTAATTGATCAGCTGCTGCTGCTTCTGCTTCTAGTGTTAGGTAGCTTCTATATAGTGGGGATGCAGTGTCTTCTTTCTATAAAAGAGGAAGAGATTGTAAAAGGGAGACTATTTATTTTGATGAGAACTGATTGGAAATTTTAGGGAGTTATTTGATATCTTTTGAGTAAAAAAAAAAGTATTTAAAATATCGCTGAAAATTAAGTTGAGTGTTTCAATTATCACTTCAATAAATATCCTGACGGTTATGAGCACGATACCAATCGAAATGATAAACCAATTTGAGTCATTAGTGAGCCCCTGTCTAAAGGCTTCAAAATAAGGGTTTTGAATTTGAATAGTCCGGTATATACATTGATGTCTCTTTTGAAGCCGTAATTTTTGTTTTGAAATATGAGAAGTGAAGAATTTTCCATTACTGAAAATAAAACGATTAAAGCTTCAACAACGTATTTAAATTGTTAAAAATGAGTAAAATATTATAAGCATTTTTATATCTCAGTTAAAAAAAACTAAAGGTCGTGCGTTGTGAAGCTCCTTTCGACAAGATATAGTAAAAGTGGTGGAAACGTTTTAGCTGCTGAAAGTATTAAGTTAAAGCGTAACGCACCAGCCGAAGTACGCCATATCTTAACATATGGTTCGATTGTGTGGTGACCTGCTCTTAGCAAAGCCTATAACATTAATAAGCTAAAGAAGGTTCAGAGAACAGCTTGCGTGGGCACCACAGGGGCCATACGTACTTGCCCAACAGACGCCTTAAACGTTATTTTGGATCTTCTACCAATCGACCTTTTTATTAAATTCATAGTTTCCTATGAAATTAATTCCCTCAGATATTATCTCGGTAGACACTGACTACTGCACTCCTACTTTGAACCTTAGAAGGGTTTTAAGGTTATTTTCCCATCGAGAAAAGATTGGGAGGATGACATCGTTTCGATAGGTTTCGACACAACCATCTTTACTGACGGCTCAAAGATGGAGTGCAGAGTTGGTTCTGGGATCTTTTTTGAGTCCCTAAGTGTAGCCAAATCCTTTAGGCTTCCTGACTTTGCTATTGGCCTATAGGAGTTCATGCAGAGAAGTTGGGTATCTCTTACAACACCTTTTGCCGTAGCTGTAGTGCTGCTTTGGCAAACACCAGAATGAAATGCTTTGGAAAAGCATTCTTTCAAGAACTCGATGAGCTATCTGAGACAAAGATTAGAGACCTAATTTTTTTTCTCAATGCGACAAAATGGCTCTAACATAATCGCTATGAAGCTTCTCTATCAATCTATCCTTTTCAATCAAAGGTCAAATGGGTTTTTGGTATCAAAACGGCGCACTACAGCGCTAATCGGATCTCAGGCTAGGTTGCCTAAAGATCGCCATTTCTACCTACCTAACGCACCCCCGATGCCACTATCTATGAGTGGCACTTGCATCCAGGAAACCAATCAACTATCAGTACTCGGTATGTGTATTATAAATATAATTCGCATACCTGGGCAGGTGTCCCCAAAACAAGTTTAAATCTTTTGGATAGAATTCAAAAAAGGGCTTTAAAAATGATAGGCGACAGAACTATAATCGAAACATTTACATCGCTAGAACACCGCCGCAATGTTTCATGCCTTTCGTTGTTTTACATATATTTTTACAAACAATGTTCTGTGGAATTAGACAGTTGCATTCCACCCCTTAAACAATTCAGCCGTAATCCATGCACTTCTAGGAATGCTCATCAGTTTACCCTTGAGCTCAATTTCGGGCGTACAAGACAAATGTGCGTCGGTATCTCCTTTAAATCCTTCCCTATTTTCCTAACGCTCGCACTGTGTTAAAATATAAACATATAAAGGGTACTAATAACCCCTTGAGTGCCTGTGAATTAAAAAAAAAAACAAGTGATGTGAAGCTGCTGTAGCCCTTAGTGTAAACGAAAACTTCGGCTTGTTCATTCCTCGTCCGTCGTCCATCTTATAAGGCATTTTTTGAACGACATAACACCACATTTTCATTAAGACTGAAAGTTTTTACCTTCATTAATTCGGTCCTTAATTTTTTATTAAACAATCATCGGTCACCACTTTCACCTCAAAGGTTACGTATATAAGAAAAATTGTTGTTGTTGTGGCCCGAAAAAAGATTGTTGGAAAACCTTTTCATCCTCCTTAGGCTAAAGTGGTGGTTTGAACACAAGTTACTTACATATATTAGATATTTTCGTTGTATCAGTGGTCACTGAAAACTTATAATTTAACTACGGTTACGTGAAATATAAGGCCTATGCCAATTCAACCAATTGATTCAATTAATCGTCGGAAAAATACTTGAATTTTTAATTCATATTTTTTGAAGACTTTTAAGTGTCAATTTTGGTTACTTACTTACTTAAGGTGGTGCAACAGTCATATGTAAACTAGGTTCCACCTAACAAACTTCTCAATCTTCCTCGATCCCTACCTCTTTTACGTTGTCCTGTGGGTGTGGATTCGAAGACTTTCCGGGCCTCAGCCTCGAAGACTTTCCGGGCCGGAGCACAAGTTTGCATGCGCTCTACGGAAGGCAGCCATTTCAGTCGTTGGACTTTTATCCTTCTGGCTAAGGCTACGTGTCGCTGTCCAGCCCATACAGCTCGTTGTCCTATCTTCTCCTCCACCTACCTTCTAACCTTCTATAAACACGTGACCGTAGATCACGTGAAGAACTTTTCTCTCGAAGCGACCCAAGGTGCTTTCAACCACTTTTGGTATAGTCCATGCTTCTGCGCTGTATACCAGGACAGGGATAAGGATTGTCTTTAATAGGGAAACATTGGTCACCCCAAAGAGGGGCTTACTACTCACTTGCTTCCTTATCCCAAAGAAACAGCGGTAACGGCAAGAGTAATTCATTGTTTGACCTAAACATTGGTGTTGTTTTCTGTGTTCATAACGGAGTCTAGGCAGACAAAGTCCTTAACTTCCTAAAAGTTACGTCTGTCGATGGTGACGCTTTGACCGATATATCGGTGTTATAGGTCATTTTTAATGACATTAATTTGATTTGAAATCTTCAAAAGACACTTGGCAGTATTCGACACCAAGTAGTGTGGGACTTTTAACCACTAAAACCACCTCTTCATCTGGACCAATCTTGAAGGATCGACTTCCGATTTTTCTTTCTTAATTTTGTACAATCACTTTGGGGGAAGTTTAAACTTTAAATACTTTCCCATGTTTTTTTAGACCATAAGCTCATGAGGCTTGGTTCTTCTTAATCTCCGAACATGGTTTCTTATATTTAAGACGGTCTCCATTTCAGAATTAGTATGACTTTGCAGTCTCTGGTTGTGCGATACAGCGTATTTTTTAACAACTTCTGTAACCATTTTTATTTTTAAGTCATGTAGATCGGTATTTCTTATGTACCAAGGTGCATTAACTATTCCACGAAGGACTTTGTTTTGGAATTTTTGGATGATTTCGGTATTTGTTTTCTTTGTACAGCCTATGGGGCTTGGATTCCATAGGTCCAAACAGGCTTTAGTACTTGATTATACAGCATTATTTTGTTTTGGATTAATAAATCAGAGTTGTTACCAAGCAACCAGTACATTTTTCTATATTTCAAGTTTAGTTCTTATCTTTTCTTTTTGATGTGCTCTTTCCACTTAAGCTTTGCATTCAAAGTCATTCCAAGGCATTTGGCCGTATTGGTGTAAGGTACCGCTTTATTATTAATGATTATTGGAATATTGTTTATCTTTTTATTTGTAAAGTTTATATGTGAAGATTTTGTTTCATTGAGTTTGATACTTCATTTTTCGGTCCCAAGCTCTCACTGTGTCGACGGCATTTTGTAGTTTTACTGCTGCCTTAGAGACACATTTGTCGGGTACCAAAATTGCGGTATCATCTGCAAAAGTAGCCATTGTGGTGTGATTACCAACTGGAATATTCCTTGTGTATAGTAAATACAGGGTAGGACCTAGGATACTTCCTTGTGGTACACCGGCTTCTATTTTCTTCAATTCCGAGTATTCCTGATCGTACCTTAACATTCGGTCTGAGATGCACGATTTTAATATTTCAAAGTACTGCCTGGGAAGATCCCTTTGCAGTTTGTACTCAAGTCCCTCATGCCAAACCTTGTCAAAAGCTTGAGCAACGTCTAAGAAAATAGCTGAACATACTTGTTTTTCTTCTAATGCTTTTTCTATTACATCCGATATTCTATGAACTTGGTCTATTGTGGAATGTTTATTTCTAAAGCCAAAATGATTGTTTGGGATTAACATTCTTTCTTCTATGATTTTGATAATTCTTTTCAGAAGCAGTTTTTCAAAAACTTCTGCCATAATTGGTATAAGCGATATTGGTCTGTAAGCCGTCACTTCTGTAGGTGGTTTACCTTGCTTTGGTATGACAATTACTTCAGCAATTTTCCAATGGTGCGGGACATACCGGTGCTTAAGGCATGCATTTATTATATATTGGAGTTTTATAAAGGCTTTCAATGGCATTTCTTTCATAACCTGAGCAGAAATTAGATCGTAACCTGGTGATTTTTTATTTGGTAGTTGATGTAAACACATACTTTTTATTTCTTTAAGTCTTATAATTGGTATTTCACTTTCATCTATCTTATCAACAAACTGTAAGTTATTTTCAGCCGCGGGCGAGTTTTGTAACTACGGTCTTTTCAGGCGCTTTTGAAAGATAGGGCTTCTAGTGCTGACGCGGGAGCTCTGCACTATTTCTTTAAGGACGATGTTAAAGAAATCGCATGACAGTGCATCACCTTTTCTAAAGCCTTTTTTGACATCGAGAGGTTCTGTTTCTGATTTTGACAGGGATGCCAAAACTATACATGGCTCTATACAGCTCGTCCCTGTAGATGCTGTCACATGCGGCCTTGAAATCTACATATCTGCCGTAATATGAACATTTGATCGACTGTGGAGTTTCCTGGTCTAAAACCACACTGATAAGGTCCTATCAGGTTATTTACGATGGGCTTTAGACGTTTACATTTTACGGCAGAGAAGATTTTGTAAGCGATGTGAAGTAGATTGATGCCTCTAGAGTTGATGCATTTTAGAGGGTCATATTTTTTCAGTCGTCTAAATTGAATGGATCATCCAGCCTAAAAGCGTCGTCGCCATTATACAGTCTGCAAAAGCGGTCCTTCCATATCCTCAGCATTGACTACGGTTCTACTATGATGTTTCCACTTTCGCCTTTGCAGCCTTCGGTTCGAAGTTTATGAATTTGTTTCCCCTGCTTATATAACAGGCTCGCTTCTCATGCTCTACCCATTTCCTTCTAAAAAATCGGCGTTCCTCTATCCTCTTCTAGTCGTAGAACTCGTGATCAGCTCCTATACTATGCAGCACCGATTTGCGTGCCTGTTGTTTGGCTGCATTTCCTGCCAGGGTTTCATTGTTGGTGGCAGTTTGGAACCAAGCACGTCAAAGGTGGCTTCTCTAATTGCATCTTGGCAATGTTGCCACTGGTTCTCGATACATTGAGTTGGCGACAGAAAACTTCGAAAGAGTTTAATTGTGATTTGGTTGAAGAAGAATTTGGCAATCTCTTGAGATTGTAGCCGTTCGACTTTGTATCTTCTACCAGAATCTCCCTGTTTTGCCTTGGGTCTGGAAACCCGACGTGCTACCTTGGCTACAATGAGGTAGTGGTCCGAGTCGATGTTAGCTCCTCGAAAAGGAGCTAACATAACTGCACATCAAGAATATTGCTAAAAAATATTGAAAAATTAATGCATACGATTTAAATTAACATAGAACTTTCCTTAACAATTTTCTAACAAAAAAGAATTGGTAAATTAGTTAAGGTTTTATTTGAGAAATTAAATTTCGCAGATAAACTTATTATGCAGGTCACGATACTAAATATTTTATTTGTCCTTTAGATAATATGACAATATTTGATTCTTTGTCTTACCTTCTTTTCGAAGAAATCAACTTGATAAATTCTTATAACAAAAAACAACCTTGTTTGGTTTTATATTTCGAAACTTCTGATCTACTTTAATAAAATCAAACACTTTTGGTTCTGAATAATAAATGGAAAAATGAGTCTTCATTCGAATTGCAAACGTAGGTTCTCTGTTCTGCTATCAATCATAAAGTTGTTTGTCTCCAAATAATAACAATAACAATTCCCAGAACTATTTATTTATCGATGCCTAATTATAGAGCAATTCATACGTATGGCTATCATAGGAGGTATGTATAAGGTTATAATATAGTGTGTCTATGATATCTCCACATTTCCACAATGCTCCAGGCTTTTCTCTGTTGTCATTATTTTTGCTAAGTATGAATGCACAATTTCATGGAAAATAAACTAAAGAAAAAAAATGTTTTAAAAAAATTATTCCTAGCACGCTCGTTTATAATTTAAGTTGACAGCAGCAGATGCAATGACCAAACATGAATGTCATACCTATAAGTCTGTACATTCATCTGTATAGAACAGAGTGTTGTCTCTTTAGATATATGTACAAAATAACAACAATATATACATACATATGTATGTAGGATTGTTAAACTTGCACTTGACATTTTATAATACAACAAAAATAACCAGAATGGGTGTTGCTCTGCATAACTCAACAGAGTCTAGGAATCATTCGAAGTGTATAATTTTCTATAATATCTATTTTCAGAATAATTTACATTCTTTGAGTTTATAGGTACCTAAGTTGTAAAGTCGAAGTGCAGAAATAGAAAAAAAAATCATAATTTTATAGCCTCAGATGATTTGTACGAATTATGTAGCTACCGTGTCAGAACTGTAAGATAATAATTTTATTTTCAAAAGAGGTTTTTTGTTTGCAATTGGACACAGTTAGGAGTGGAATAATTGGTAATTGTAAATTTGTCGAAATTTTGAACCGAAAGAACAAAAATTGTTTTCCTTTTTAATTAATTTTAAGTAAAAGGTTTGCCGTTTGTTGGACTAGTTCGATAGGGTAATTTAAAAACATTTGAAACCCATAACTGGACACAGAAAAGTATTCAATACCAATACCAAATATGGACAGTTTAATCTCAACATCTTTTATTAAAAAACATCACTTTTTGTGTTTATAAAAATAATATAAAAATAAAATAAATATCACAGTAGGTTAAGAACAACCTTGCCCACTTCGTTATTCTTAACTATTTAAAATCAGCAAACTGCAATTCGATAGAAACTTCCAGATCTCTATACATTCCAGATTTTTCTGGAAGGAAAGGGTCAGTGCACTTGTACACGGATGGATCAAAAAAAATGAAGGGGTTGTTGGAGTTGTGTATTCTAAACGACTGAAATCTCATTCCGCCTTCCCAAAAATTTTAGCGTTTTCCAGGCGGAAATGTTGGTGATAAAAGAAGTCTTGACTTGGCTTGAAGAAAACGTGATATTAACACCTGATATCCATATTTTCTCAGATAGTCAAATCTCTGGACTCTCTCTACAAACTCTATAACTGTCGTTAAGTGTCGATTATCACTAATTGAGGTGGCCATAGAGACAATCCAGTTAATTGAAAGGCAAATTAACTCGCCAGAAATGGTCCAGTACAACCCATTCTACAACGTTTGGCTAAAACTGGCATACCAATTGCTGCATGTAATAGAAAAGCACGCTAAGAATGCACTTGCAGAAGCTGTATAGATACAAAAGAAGTGAAAACAATTCTTCACCTCCTCTGTACATGCCCTGCTCAAGCTCAAAAACGCACGAATTACCTAAGAGAATTGTTCTTTAAAGAACTAAACGATTGAATCATATTTAATCAGTCTTTGACACTTCGTACGCGACTGAAACTGGTTTGATTGAGCTTAGAAGAAAGCCTTAATTTCATTTTTTAATTTCACGCGGTATCACAATTGGCCACTAAAGTGGACTAAGTGTGTCCTACTACATCACGGACAGCCACTCTAACCTAACCTAATAATTGACTTCTTTCGAAATGTCTCCTGTCTTACATAGTTTTTTCGATTTTATAGATTTATTTTCGAACGACTGTATTCCATTTTTTTGTATTCTTTTTTTTTTTTAATGTTCCCCAAAAACCTCAAAAACCTCAAAAACGTTTTCTTAAAAAAATTATATCCAGAAAAAAATGTAAGTGCGTCGTTTTTGAATTTTAGTATAAAATGTATTTCAAAATCATTCATGATTTTTTAATTCTAAAAACTTTAAACGCGTTTATATCAAAACTTCCTTTTTTCACTTAAATTTTAGAATATTTTATTTTTTAATTTGTTATCAACTATTTTCCAATGCCAATTTTGTTGCTAAATAAAAGTGTTTACGACACTGTTTACGGAGACGGCTAGCCACCATTCCAAGTTCATATGAAACGGAATTCAAATCGATTAAAATATAAATAGGAGTTCTGAATTTCACTTTTTTCGATATCGATTTAGTTTTTAACTAGCCAAAGGAAGTTATTGTAATGGGTCCGATTTGTCAAATTGAAAATGTTGACATTTCTCGACATTCAAGTTCCCTAGCGTCGAAATAAAAGATGTTTAGAAAGATGTCTGTGCGTGCGTGTTTACGTACGTTCGAACGTCAAGAACCAGAGGAGATATCGACTTCAAATAAATTTTGTTATACAGATAAAAATGCAGAAAGGGCTCTCAAGAAAATTGCGTGGGCGGTTTTTATACCATAGCAGTTTAAAAAAAGGTCAACATTTTGGTTAACCCCAACTATCTCACAAACCAAAATTGCTAGACACTTGAATTAAATTTTATATAATATATTGTAGCCTGACTAAACAAATATATTTTTTGAGAAAAATCAAATTAACGGTTTTTGTAATAAGTCAAAAAAACTGAAAAAAATGGTCACCTCCAAAATTTTAGGAATGCAAAATTATTTTATCTCCAAACTAATTTTGTACAACAAAATAAAGCTTTTAACATCTGGTAAAATTTTGAGAACAATCGAATTAACAGTTTTTTATAAAAAATAAAAACATAAAAAAAAACATTACTTAAAGTTGGTAAAAACTGATTTTCGACTCAAATATCTTTTCAAAACTTTGAGATATTGGCATTAAACTACTTTTATCTTTTTTAAATATTGTTTGCAATATTCAGTAAAATTTTGAGAAAAATCGAATTGCCATCTTTTTTACAAAAAATAAAAACTTAAAAGAAAATTTACCAAAAGTTGGTAAAAATTTATTTACGACTCAAATATCTTTTCAAAACTTTGAGATATTGGCTATAAACTACTTTTATCTTTTAAAAAATATTGTTGTCGACACTCAGTAAAATTTTTAGGAAAATCTATTTGACAATTTTTTTGCAAAAAATCAAAACCTAACAAAAAAAAAAAAAACAATACTAAAACTTGTTAAAAGTTTAATTACGAGTACGACTCAAAAATCTTTTAGAAATTAAAAATATTGTCTTCAAACTCTTTTTATTACACAGAAAATATTGTTTTCGATATTCAGTTTTATTGTAAAAAATAAAATCTACAAAAAATATTACGCAAATTTGGTAAAAATTGATGTTCGGTTCTTGATATCTCTCAAATTTATTTCATTCATCCAATTTGTAAACATTCAAGAAATGCTTCTAAAATTGGTAAAAATTTGTTTTCGATTAAAAACCTATTTAACAAAACTCGATTTTCAAAATTTAACTATTTCTTTATATGAAAAATATTGTTGGTAATTTAATTGACAACTTTTTAACTGAACACGAAAACCTACAAACTTTTAAGCAAGACAAATAGACAGACGGGATGGGAAGTTATCAGTGTGGGTCGCATCCAAGTCTCTGTTTTTTTTTTTTTAATTTTAAAACAACATAAATTTCCGTGTTCTACAAATCGATCCTTCAAAAACTTTAAAGGCACCGTCTTTTCCCACCGATATTTGACAACTGCTTAAATTGACTTGAAAAAACAGTCGGTGTTTAAAAAATCAATCGAATGAGAGAACCGTGAGTGACTGGTACTTCGGTTTCAGTAGTATTTCTTCACAAAATTATTAAAAATGTCTAATTTTTCCAATCCAATCCAATCCTTCAAACAATTTAATCGTAATATTCGAGTCTTGAGAAATGCTCAATTGAAATTGAGAAATGTCCAATTTGTGTTGAAGTGATGTAAGGTTTGTTCGTAGTGTACAAACTCGTCAACTCGTTCTTTAACCGTACTACGCGAATGTGGAATATTTTACCACACTCTATTGTCTGTAAACACATACAAAGTTTAAGAAATTTAGTAATTTAACTGCTGGGTAAATTTGTCGCAAGGAAGGAATGTAATTAGTTGTGATTTTCTAATCGTAAATCGATCGTTAAAAATTTCTCAAGAAAGGTTATCCAAAATTAAACACATAATCCAAAACATATATTTGTAAAGAAAACTAGCAGTTCCATATCATTGGTAGTTATCTTGAGGACCTAATTGCAGGATAAAGTGAAAAGATCTAGTTTCTTTGTTTTTCTGAATTTTTCAAAAAAGTATTGATTCCTTACAAAAAAAATTAATTTAATATGTAAAGACATTTCTACTAAAACCTTAAGTTTTATTTGCCATAAATCAACTCTGTTTTGTGCTCTTGGTTAACTTAGTTTTATTTGATCAGTAAAAGACCAAAACCAAGGAGCTTGGACCTAAATTCGAGTGTGGGCGCGTATCGTCTCAAAATTGAATTAAATGGCGCAGAACAACAACAACAACCTATTTTTAAGCATTTAACATTTCACTGTTTAGCAATTTGTTATAGCGGTCCTATCAATTGGAAATCCCATTCCGTTCACTGTTGCGACAGTTAAATCACAACGACAACGTGGTAGGTCGAGCAGAAAACACTCTTGGCTTGTTTCTTACCTCTGACCCTGGTAAGTACACTATTAGTGTTCTATCTCCTCTAGGTACATCTGACCATTGTGTCATATCAGCAAATTTCTCGTGTAAAAACTCTCCAGTTAAAGAAAGAGCTCTTAAGAGAACCGTTTGGCAATACGAGAAAGCCAACTGGGACGGTCTCAATAATTATAAATTATAATATCTGGTCACTATGCTTCCTCGATAGTGACGTTGACGCCAGCGCTGATATTATCACAAGTTTGATTCTCCTGGGAATGTGAACTTTTATCCCGAATAGGGTTAAAAGCATCAGACCTAAGGAAAACGCATGGTTCGATGCGAGCTGTAAAGAGGTTATTAGGGTCAAGAAGGTAAGATTGTTTGTTGTTTTAAAGCCAATCCAACTGAGGAAAACCGGAATAAGTTCAAGCAAGCCAGGAAGACCTGCAATGCCCATATTCAACGGACCAAATTTTTACATGACCAAAAATTAAGGCAAAATATACTGCAATGTCCCAAACGCAGTAAAAAATTTTGGTCATTTGTAAAAAACATGAGGAATTTTTCCTCTTCCTCGGTTACAACGCTCGTTGTGAATGACACTCCATTTGTTAGCTCCTTAGAGAAAGCAAATCTCTTTGCTAGGCAGTTCGCCGCAATTTCAACGCTGCCAGTGGGTGTTATGACTCCGCCTGTACTTGATCGAATTAATGATTCTATGGGGGAAATGTTTTTTCGCACTCGTACTGTAGTGGGAGTCCTAAAAGATCTTAACATACATAAATCTGCTGGTCCGGATGGTATCCCCGCTATTGTTCTGAAGAGGTGTTCTTCATCGCTGGCAAAACCACTGCGTAAGCTTTTTCATCTGCCTATTCCCAAAAAAGGCGAATCTTCCTCACCGTCTAATTACCGACCGATTGCACTTACGTCCCTTCTTTCCAAGGTCATGGAAACGCTGATTAATTATCAGCTCAAGAAATATCTTGAAGATCGAAAGCTTATTAATGACCGGCAATACGGCTTTCGTAGCAATAGGTCCACTGGTGATCTCATGGTTCATCTCACCGAACAGTGGAACAAATCTTTACATAGTTTTGGAGAAAGTAAGATTATTGCACTTGATATTTAAAAAGCATTTGATAGGGTTTGTCATCAGGCTCTCTTATCGAAAATGTGTGCTTTTGGTTTTCATGAAACCCTCCTTCATTGGATTAGTAATTACCTTTCGAATCGTTCAATACAAGTTGTATTGGATGGATTCAAGTCTGAAAACCACAAAATAAATACTGGTGTGCCCCAGGGCTCTGTTTTATCTCCAACACTCTTTCTCATTTTTATTAATGATCTCTTGTCTGCAACATCTAATCCAATACATTGTTTCGCTGACGATAGTACTCTTAGCTTATCATATTCGTTTTCAGATTCACACCCCTCTTCTTCCGATTTGGAACTGCAACGACAAAATATGATAAGCTCATTAAATTTCGACCTAAACAGCATTGTAAAATGGGGAATAAGAAACCGCGTGGAATTTAATGCTTCGAAAACGCAATGTCTTGTATCGTTAAAGCGAAATGTACCCCCCTGCCATTATCCATAAATGGCACTTGCATCGAGGAAACTGAACATCTCGATATTCTCGGTATGTGTATCACCAACCAACTTTTGTGGAACGATCAAATACGCGATGTCGCCAAAAATACTGCAAGACGTTTCTGTTTTCTAAGGCGATGCAAGAGTTTTTCTCCTTTCTGATCTGCCTGTTATTTACAAGACTTATATACGTACAAAGCTTAAGTATAACTCCCATATCTGGGCTGGTGCTCCTGCAACTTACTTAAGCCTCTTGGACAGTATTGAACGTAGAGCATTTAGATTGATTGCTGATATTACCATCATAAGATCATTTACGAGTACGTCACTTGAACATCGTCGAAATGTTTCTTGTCTTACCCTCTTTTACCGTTATTTTAATGGTTTATGCTCTAGAGAAATAGCCAGCTGCATTCCTCCTCTTAAACAGTTCAACCGTAATACTCGCGCTTCTAGGAATGCTCATCAATATATCCTCGAGCCCAACTTCGGTCGTACTGTCAAGTACAGAGATTCGTTCTTTAGCCGTACTATGCGAATGTGGAATGCCTTGCCACACTCTGTCTTTTCCAGCTATTCAATATTCAGGAATTCAAAACCAATGTGCACCGACATCTCCTTTCAAACCCTCTCTCCCTTTCCTAGTTCTCACACTGTGTCTACATAATAAGGGTAATATATCAATTTGAGTGTGCGCTTACACTGCTGCGTCGTCGTCGAAATCTGCTAATGGTTTTGAGCCACATTGGGATCCTAACATAAAATGATTAGGAGTTAGAGCTTGAGGATTGGTTGGGTCTATTGATAGAATAGATGCCAACGGTCGTGAGTTCGCTATGTTCTCAGATTCTATTGACATAGAGCGAAGAAGTTCATCGTTTGGGTTTCTTGATGGCATAATAGAGTAGAGATCATATTTAATAGATCGTACTAGCCGCTCCCAGCTACCGCCCATATGTGGCGAGCCAGGGGGTATAAACTTCCACTGCATTATTGTGGTGGTGAAGGTTTCTGCTTCTCTCAGCTCTTATAAGAATAATTGTAGTTGTGTCATATGAATTTAGCAAATTGCTAAAAGTTTCCGTGGTTTTAACTTAAGCAAAATGTTAAAATCGTTTAAAATTAGGTAAATCATCTTTTAAGCTTAGTTAAATTAGCTAAAAATGGTTTTAAGATTTTACCAAATCGTTTGAATCGTTTTTTGTTTGTTTATTCAATTTTATTATAGAACACCTCCATGCAAAAAAGTGTAACACTTGTTTCGTTCAAATTTATATTTATTTTTTTTAATTTAAAAAAAAAGAGTTATAAATAAAATAAAATTGAAAACTCCAGTATTTTTGTATAGTTCGATGACCAATTGAACTATTGATACCATCAATAAAACTGAAATCTATTGATTTAAGATATATACTTTATCTAAAGATATACATATGTACCTTACCTACCTTAGTAGTGTGTATATAATATTTGTTGCTAATCACATGACCTAGTTTATTATTGTATAAGGTGTGAATATTGTATGTGATGTGAATGAAACAAGAACTTGCTAAAAAAACATATATAGTTTCCACCTATCACAGTTGTTGGTTTAATTAGCAGATGTGTGTGAAGAGGTTTTTTTTTACTTTTATTTTTGTTTTTATTTTATTTTTGTTTTAACAATGATTCTCTTTTTGGTTTTATTAAGCCTCATTCAATTTAGGCCTAAGTGCAAGTTTCTGGAAATTTGTTGTTATAATGTCTTATGTAATAGCAAAGTGAAGTATAGTGATTTGTTTAATATAGGAAACGATTTCCAGATGAGTAAGTAGGTACCTAAGTTAGCTCGTTTTTGTCACTGAGTTGTTGGTGAGCTTAGGTAACATACCTTAAAAAATAATTTTTACAACAGAAACTTAACATTAATATCATGTTGTCTAGGTGATATGAGGTTCCACTGACATTTAACATTTTCTCCTTCAGATTATTTAAAGTTTACTAAAGACAACCATCGTCGAAGTTGGGGAAGAGGAAAAAAAGGTCTTTGAGAGAGGAATAAAACTATCAGCAATAAATCTAACATTCAACTTGGTCCAAACAATTTAATACTAGTTAATGAATAATGTTGATATATTGAGGAAAATTTGATTTATAATTTAAAATGCTCTTCACTCTAAGCAATACACTTTATTTAAATTTTACTAGAAATAAAGTGGTTTTCTAATCTATTTCAACTAATTTGAGTGCGAAATACAAGAATTTAAACTCAATAGGCGATTCTTGAATGCTTCAATAAACAAACATAAAAATAATAAAACACACTGAAAAAAACCATTGAAAAGAGGCAGGTTTTATTTTTTTAGAGTAAACAATAAACAAATAAACACCTTCAAAAATATTTTCATATTTTACATTTATTTAGATTTTAGTGAGGTGCTTAAGTTTTTCGTAGAAGAATTTATTATAATTTTCATACGCAATTTATAAACGTTAACATAAACAAAATTAACACCTCACGTAATTTTGTTTCTTTTTTTTATGTATTTTTTTTTAATGTTTAGAAAAAAACAATTTGGGATCTGATATAGTAGGTTAAAAAACGTGTTATTTCCTAGGAAATTTATTTTCTTCACTTTTTGATTAAAACAGTTTGAAAATAATTCGATATAAAAAATTGGCAAATTTCTAGTAAAAATCGATAAATTAAATTATTAGTTTCCAAAAATATTTAATTGGTATTGTTGACAAACATAAATTTGAATCTTTTTTAGAAATAAAATATATATGTATAAAATTACAATTCAATTATTAAAAACTAAGACTAAATACTTAATTATGGCTATAAACTACATCAAATTTAGTTTACTGATTCCGCGGATCTGCGAGTTTCGTCAAAAAAGTTGCTCTCAAGAGTTTGAAGTTATTCTTTTTGTCCTTTTTTTAATATTTGCCGGTAAATTGTTCTAAAACACTTCTAAAGAAGTGAAATCAAAAAATTATTTACTTTTTCTGCATATCTCAAAAAATTAATACTAAATCTAAAATTAAAACCAACATAAACTTTAAAATTGCATGTTAATCAAAATGTCAGCATGGTAGATTTTCTTTTCTGAAGTTTTAATTTACTTAAGGTGGCGCTACAGTTCGGGGCGGACCTGGGCCTCAACCAACATGCGTCTCCAGCCAGCTTGGTCCCTAGTTAGCTGTCTAAAGTTTTTCATGCCAAGTTGGTTGAGGTCTTCACCCACCTGAGTGCGCCACTTGAGACGCGGTCTTCCTCTACTGCCCCGGGCCGTCCTTAGGGATTGGATTTGAAGACCTTCCGGGCTGGAGCGTTGATGTCCATTCGCTATATATGACCTAGCCATCTAAGCCGTTTGACTTTAGTTCTGCTAACTAGGTCAGTGTCGCTGTACAGCTCCAACAGTACGTTGTTATATCTTCTCCTCCATTCTTCATCTATGCATACGGGACCAAAAATCACCCGAAGAATTTTTCTCACGAAGCATCCTAAGACGCTCTCATGTTTCTTTGACAGGGTCCATAAATGAGAACAGAGATGATAAGTGTCTTATATAAGTTGATTTACTTTAGTTTAGGTATGGCTATCTTCACTTCGTCTAGGTCGGATAGGCGGAATTGTTGATCTGCGTCGCCTAAGTTGAGTGGTTCTATCTCCCTTACAGCGGAATTCGGTTCGTCATCGCCGTTAAATAATTTGGAGAAGTGGTCTTTCCATATTATCAACATAGACTGTTGTTCTACTACGTCTTTACAGGCTTTGGTTCGTGGCTGGTACCCTTGGAAGATTTTTCTACCTTTTGGTAAAATTTACGAACCTTATTCCTGTTGTGACATCCCTCTATTTCGTCGATCGCGCGCTCTCTCGTGCTCTCTTTTTTCCATCTAAGAAGCCGGTGTTCCTCTCCCCTCTTCTGCTCGTAGAGCTCGCACTTGCCGGCATTCGTCGTCAAACCAGGGGTTTTAATGTTGTGGCCGTGTGAAACCTAGCACTTCAGAGGCGGCATTTCTGATGGCTGCTAAGCAATGTTGCCACTGGTTGTCAATGCTTAATGCATGCTGCATATGACTCCTTAAGAGGTTACTCGAAACTCGACCGGAAAAGGACATGTCAGTCTCTTGCGATTGTAGCCGTCTAACGTCGAATCTTCTCACAGTAGTTCCTTGTTTTTGGCTTGGATCGGGATATCCGTAGCGCAAATGTTTCATGTGTAAAAGCCAAGTTAAAGAAAAAGGACTGTCTCAATGAATTCTTCAGGAACTTTAACTGGTCACTATGCTTCCTTGATATAGTGACGTAGATTTCAGCGCAGATATGGTTACAAATTTAATTCTTTGTGGAATGAGAAATTTTATCCCGAATAGGGTAAAACAGAATTCAGGGTTTGATTCGTGCTGTAAAGGGTAATTTGGATCAGAGATGTAAGTTTCCGGATTTTTAAAGCCAACCTTACTTAGGAAAACCGAAATAAGTTGAAACAAGCTAGAAAGACTTGTAACGGCCAAATTTTGCATGACCAGAAATTAAGGCAAAAAATGCTACAATGTCTTGAAAGTATTAAAAATTTCTGGTACTGAAAGACCTTGACATACACAAATCTGCTGGCCCGGATAGTATTCTTCCTATTGTTCTGAAGAGGTGTTCTTCAACGCTGGCAAAACAACTGCGTTAGCTTTTACATCTTTCCTACTCTACAGGTCTATTTCCGAGCGAATGGAAAACAGCATTTGTACAGCCTGTCCCTAAAACAGGCTTCTCTTTCCATTATAACTATCGTCCAATTCCACTCACGTCCCTTCTTTCCAAGGTCAGGACAACGCTGATTTATCAACTTAAGAAATACCTTGAAGAACGGAAGCTTCTTAATGACCGGCAATATGGCTTTCGTAGCAATAGGTCAAATGGAGATCTCATAGTTTATCTAACCGAACAGTGGAACAAATGTTTACATTGTTTTAGAGAAAATAACATTATTGCACTTGATATTTTAAAAGCATTTGATATAGTTTGGCATCAAGCTCTCTTATCAAAAATGCGTGCATTTGGTATTGATGAATCCCTTCTTCGTTGGGTTAGAAATTACCTATCGGACCGTTCAATTCAAGTAGTATTGGACGGGTTCAAATCTGATATTCACAAAATAAACGCTGGTGCGCCCCAGGGCTCCCTTTTGTCTCCGACGCTCTTCCATATTTTTATAAATAATCTTTTGTCTGAAACATCTAATACACTAAATTGTTTCGCGGATGACCGTACCCTTAGCTTTTCATATTAGTTTTTAGATTTTCATTGTTGACCTTCGGATGTGGAACTTCAACGGCAGCGTATGATTAGCTCATTAAATTCCGATCTCGACAGCATTGTAGCACTGTGTAGAATTTAATGGTTTGAAAACTCAATGCTGTCTCCTGTCGTTAAGGCGTAACCCCTAATGCCGCTATCCATGAGCGGCACTTGCACCCAGGAAACTAATCAACTCTCAGTACTCAGTATGTATATCGCAGATCACCTCTTATGGAATGATCACATATTCGATATTGCCAAAAATGATGATAGGTGCTTAGAATTTCTTCGACGGTGGAAGAAATGTGTCACCCCTTCTGATCTACGTGTAATTTACAAAGCCTTTATTCGAGCCAAGCCTTGAATATAACTCGCATATTTGGGCAGGTGCCCCTAAAACAAGTTTAAGTATTTTGGACAGGATCCAAAAAAGAACTTTGAAAATGATAGGCGATAGAACTATAACCGAAACAATTTCTTCGCTTGAACACCGCACCGCCGCAATGTTTCATGCCTTTCGTTATTCTACCGATATTTTTATAAACAGTGTTCTGTCGAATAAGCCAGTTACATTCCCCCCCTCAAACAATTCAGCCGGTAATACTCGCACTTTTAGGAATGCTCACCACTTCAACTGAGCTCAATTTAAGACGTTCTGTCAAGTATAGAGATTCTTTTTTTAACCCCACATCGAGAATGTAAAATGCTTTACCCATCTCTGTTTTTCCCTATCATTTTGATATTCAAAACTAAGACCAATGTGCATCGGTATCTCCTCTTTAGTCCTTCCCTATTTTCCTAAAGCTCGCACTGTGTTTAAACTTTAAACATGTTATGGGTTTTAATAACCCTTTGAGTGTCCCAATCACGCCCAATACAGTTAAGACGTGGATTCAAGAAAACCGGATTGACGTGTTACAATGAACAGCACAGTCCACAGATTTCAACCCCATAGAAAATTGCACAGAATTTTACAGACTAATAACAACAATAAAAACGATCTGTTTGATCAAATTAAATTGGCTTTGAAGATCATCTTCGAAAAACCAATGAACCCACAAAGAGAAACAGTTTGGTGCGGTTTATGGGCTGGTGGCATCATTGAGCCGTAATTATTTCCAAAAAAGGGCCGTTCAGACAGTTAATGTGAATGTTGTTCGATATCGTGAAATAATAACGAACTTTTGATGGCCCAAATTGGAAGATTCGATGTATGGACGATATATGGTTTCAAAAGGACGATGCCACTTGCAATTGCCACACAACTAACGAAACAATGGCTCTTTTGAGCTACAAATTTCAATAAATGGATAATCTCACATGGTAGCGATGTTTATTGGTCGCCAAGAGCATGTAATTTGACACCGATGGAATGAATTCTTTCTTTTGAGTTAATTGAAAGAAAAGGTTTACGTCGACAAGCAAGCAACAATTTATGAGCTAAGGGATGAGATAATTCTGCACATTCATGGCCTAGAATCTCAAATATATGTTAGTGTCATCGAAAATTTAGACCATCGGATGGATTTATGCCGCAGAGGTTGCGGCGGCTATTTGGCCGATATTTTGTTAAATACAGAATTGAGTCATACTATCAATAATAAAAAGAAATAACAAGAATTTTCTAAACAATTAATGTTTTATTCAAAATCAACATCGGGCTTTGACAAAATTTTACCAACTTCTATATTATGAAGTTATGGTGTTCACATTTGATTCTGCTGAGACGACTCAATTTGACGTCTCATTTCTTCTTCCTAGTTGAAAAGTGAAGCACACGTTTCTTAACTTCTTAAAAGTTAGAAACGAGATAATGAAGTCGTCCCAAAAGAGTGGGCTTCTTTGCTTGTTCGACACTTAAAATTTAAGATAGTGAAATGTAATCAGTATCGAAATCATAAAATTAATACTGATCATTTAAGTTTTCTTTTAAAACTTTCAGTTCCATTATTCATAAAATGATCTTAAAGTCCTAAGTTAAGTCATTTATTTAATCAACATCCACCCCCATCAGGAATCCGTCATTATTAATGATCATGAATTAATTTGAATAATAAAAACTCTCAATCTTATAAGTTCAATTCAAATAATAATTATAAAACTATGGCATCGTTCCAACAAAACTTAACGGCGACGCGCCACGGCCGTGGCCGGTCCGGTAAGGCGACCGTCAACCGGGATGACGCCACACAAAAAAAAAACAACAAAAACGTGACTTCATTTCAGCTCGATATCTGTATAGTTTAATATTTAGTTATTTATTAGGAAGGCGATGTTAATAACTCGCAACTTATTAGATTTTCCATTACTTATGTAATCAATTTCAAAAACTCATAGCACATAGCTTACAGATAGAAATACAGATATAGATAGGCAGGCCTATCAGCTTTCATATATGATATTTGACATTGTCCCTCTGTCTAATCATCAGATATCTACATCATTATACCTCTCGTAATTTCAATTCAAAATATTATATTATTGTTATTCATCATATAGAGTGATGCCTGATAATGATAATGATGATGATTATGACGATGATGTTCGTAGCAATAATTTCAATTCAAAATGCTTCAAGCGCATTACAATTTTCTAAACCTACTCTGTGCTGTGCGTGTACAGTATAAATATAGTGTGTGCACTTAATAAGGCTAATAACAATTGGTCAACTTTATTTTATTTTGTTGGTTTTGTGCCTCCCCGGAACTCCCATTTACTGGATTGGACTTCGAATTGAAATACAACTCGAGAGAGTATAATTGGAGGCTTTCATTTACAAACAGATCAAGATCAAGCAACATAATGTTGCTCGTCAACATGCACAGTGGGCCGTTTAGGGTGCGAAAACATTTTTTCTTGGAAATTTTGTGGTGGACTTTTAATCATGTTATTTTTAAAGACAATATAGCAGATTTCCTGTGAGTTGAAAAGTAGTGAAATAAAGTTCGAAAAAGTAAAAATATCTGTTGTTTTAATCACGGGTCGAAAAACTTGCGTTTTTTTTTCTAACCCATAACAAAAGCAATACTTTTTTAAATTATTAAGATGTTCGTAATATCACATTAAGTTTTTAAAATATGCCCCTTTAAAAATGTTAAAAACAGGGAAAAAATGTGTTCTAAGTCTTAGGTAAAACTCAAAATATATTTTAACAATACATTTTGTGACAAATCTTCCTTTTCTGTACAAATCTTCCTTTTCTAGGCTAAATTGAATCCGTTTTAGTATCTTACTTTATTTCTGTAAATTCTCTTTAGTTATAACTAATGAGTCCTTACTTAAATCTTTATGAAGTTTTGAGCAAACCTTGAAAAACTTTCATAGTTTTTAAAAATATGTCTTAGAGTTAATTTTAAGTGCTTATTTTAAATCTAATTTTGTTCAACTTCTAAAAGTTCTCGTTTCCAACATAATTTTTATGTTTTTTAATAACTCAAATTTTAAAAGGTATAATAGAATTGTGAAGAGAACATTTTGATTTTTCTGTACAAAACCGTTTTAGCATACATGGTTTAGCGTTTCTTCCATATTTTTGTAAGACATTTTATGAAAATTTTTTGAATATCAAATTATTAAATATTGTAACCTGAATATTGAAAACAGGGATTGTAGATTAGTAAAAAATATATATGTTTTTTAAAATTTTAAAAAGTAATATCTCAAAACCATACATTTTGAAGTTGGATCTGAACAAGCTATCAAAAGTTTTTTCAAAATTCGTTTTTTTTTTTTAAGTTTGTAGTTGCATTATCGAAAAACTTTGTTTAAAAATTTGTATTTGTGTTCCAAAAATGCTTTTCTTATTTTTAAACACAAAAAACGTGCAGGTACAAGAATTTAACTATGCACTTAACAGTGGCGAGGCGTGACTTATTTATAAAGTTAAGTCGGAGAAAAATGAGGGACTAGAAAAAATATCAGAAATGTACTTGCTGAAAAAGATCTCCCAACTGAAGTAACACTATTCGGAAGTGTTAAAAAGAATCTACTCAAATTAAAAAATTGAGGAAATGTGTCGCGTAACATGTCTAACATGGGTGCTTAATCTTCAAGGTGACGAAGGGATGGAGTTGTATGCAAAAACTTTAAGTTCATTTTTTAAAGCCCTAAAATCGAATATTCCATGAAAAATATTTATTAAAGCAGATATTTTTTTATACTGCATTGTTGCTACAAAAGAATCCTATTTCGATTTATTAAGAATTATATCTTGCATTAAGTTGACCTATAATATTATCTTTAATTTGTGCTCAAAAAAGCGTTTATAGCGCGTTTTTGAATCCGTTTCAAGCAATATCTTTTTCAATGGTGGTTCTCCGCAACCGTTAGCGTTTAGACTTTCGAAAATTGATTTAAATTTCTCTATGAAATCTGAGCCAAGCCAAGACTCAAAACATTCTATTTCTCTCTTTGCGATTTCAACATCCGTTTGTTTATTTGGAATCAAATTGAAGAGAACACCAGAAATATTTGCTTTCTAATTTAATGGATAAGCTCAAAGGAGGGGTAGAGTGTCCTATTTCTACCACTTTTTTTTTTCTTTAAGAAATTAAGTTTCTCAAAGTCATTATTTTCATCTGACAGAAAATCTCTCAAACAGCAATCTATTCCTATAAGAGCCGTTGTGACTTTTAAGTTACTAAAATTTAAACAAAATGCAACCACATTTCACAAATCACTTCCAATTCAAATTTTGTTCACACTTTTATTTATACACCTTGCACTGCAATCTGCCTTATTAATGTTGGCTACTTGTGCCACTTAATTAAAATTACAGTAACTTTCTGCCAAAAATAATTCCACTACGCAATTTTTCTTAAGTGGCAACCCCTACTTCTTAAACTTAATCCGCCGAGAATGAAGGAAAATATGAAATAAGTCCATAGAAGACGGGTTACGTTTGGCTTTTTTTCCATACAGAATGGATGAATTTTTGTTTGCTCTATGAATAACAAGTGTAGTGCAGTGCGTCAACGTTCTGCTTTGCTTAGGCTCAACCTGACATGCGCAACAATCTTGTTTGTTTTTGCACAAGCAAGTGAATTTTTAGATACATAGAAATTCATCGAAAGAAAGGCGGTGAACATCGGGTTATTTCTATGCTTAAGAAAGCGTTGGTTGAATAAAGAAGCACGCGCCTAGCGAGAAGTAAAAGAGGAAACGGGAGAGAAAACAAATTTTGCTCTATTCAGCGATAAATTAATAACCCGGCATACCTTGAAAGAAGCAAATACAAGTTGATTAAATTATTGTAAAGTAATGTCGATGCCACAAGGGTTGCTGTTGTATGATTTGTTTATATACATGTTGCATGAAGTTTTTCTTGTTGATATTGAGATTTACAAAAGGTAAGTCGATAGGAATCGACTTGTATGGTGCCTTCGCCACTGGCACTTAAGTTTGAAAAACGAGATCTTTTCTTACAATCTTAACTTTTGTAGTTGAAATAGAAACAATTTCCGTAAAAATAAGCACTTTATTTATTCTGGGTTTGGTGTTTGCAAGAAACCAGTGTCGTAGTTATAATAAAAAGGAGACTTGCTCCCTTTTCTGAATATTTTGTTTTAATAAATTTGATTTTTGTTTAAAATAATTTTTTTTTTGATTTAGATTATTATGTAAACTTTTAATTGTTACTTTGGTCATGATAAAGTTTTTTGATGGATTCTGGTTTGTATATTCGAATTCGAACTTTAATAAAAACAAAAACATTTCAAACCTAATTTTTTTTTCGAAAGTTGAAGTTAAAGCACTTAAAGTGAAAGTTTGAATTTCGGCAGAAAATGTTTATAATTTGCAGAATTTGCTCGTTCCTGTACTTTACCTTGATAGAAAAAATGATTTTACTGAACTAGTTGACTGAGAGAATTAAAGTTTGGTAATAAGTGAAAGGATGCCTGTATATATTATAAAATATTTAAAAAATATGATAGAAACCCTATCATTTGACCGTTTTATTGTTTTTTCTACCTTAATTACTTAAATTTATTTTGTTATTTTTTAGAACCTTGAAGTCTTACAAATTTGACTTACTTACGTACGAAAGGTGCCACTACAGTCCTGTCAAAATTATGGCCTCACAAAACAAACTTCTTCGTCTAGCTCGGTTCCTAGCTCATCTTCTCCTCCACTCCCCTTTCATGTATACGGGACCGTAGATCACAAGAAGAACTTTTCTCTCGAAACAACCCAAAGTGCTTTCATCCGCTTTTGTAATAGTCCATGCTATATAGCAGGGCGGGTATGCTGAGGGTCTTATACAGTGACACTGGTTCCTCCTTTGCTTTCTTAACCCAAAGCCATAACGGTTAGCAAGAGTAATTCTTCATTTGATCTTATCCGCTGATGTTGTTTTCTGTGTTTACAGCAGAGCTTTGGCAGACAAATTCCTTAACTACCTTAAAGTTACGTCTGCCGATGGTGACGTTTTGACCGAGACGTCGGTGTTGTAAGTCCGGTCATGACGACAGCATATACTTTGTTTTGCCCTCATTAACCATTAAACTTCGGTTCCACTATGATGTTTGAACTTTCGCCTTTGCAGCCCTCGGTTCGAGGTTTATGTGTGAATTTCGTTTTACCTGCTTATAAAACTTCCGAGCTTCATTCCTGCTATTAAACCTCTCAACATCTTCGAGCGCACGCTTCTTATGTTGAGGGGTGGAAAACGCGTACTGGCTACCATGCCGTTTTGCCCCGCAGCAAAGTCGATGAGCCTGAATCCATTGTAAGAAGTGTTGACGTGCAGGCTGTTTGTCCCGATTATTCCACCAAAAATGTCTTCCCTTCCTAGCTTGACATTAAAATTGACCAGGACTATTTTAATATCGTAGCTAGGACACTGTTCATATGTTTTGTATAAGAGCTCGAAGAAAATATCTTTGGTGTTGTCGGATTAGGTCCTTGATTTAACTCCAAGGGCGCGAGCCGGCATAACCGCTCCTTACAGGCCTGGGCTTCGAATATGTCGCAGCAGCCCTATAAGATTTTCACTAAGTAGTTCAACCTAACTGGAACTATAGAAGCCACCGTTGATTCCACCTTAGGAATTCCTCCGCTGCCGTCTAGATGAAAGTACATAACCATTTTTAAATAAAATGCACGACTAGATCGTAGAAACATATACAATTATCTAAAGAGTGTGTTTGAAAATATTTCCTGTATTTTAAGATTTAGAAATGTAGCTTAAAAAAATGTATTTAAAAAATTTTTAATTCCAGTTGATTTCCCCAATCGTTAGAGCAGTTTAATTTTTAATTAATTTTGTATTCTCATATAAAAAATCTTTTACTTTTTTTTATTAAATACATTTAATATTTTAATTTGGTAAAAAAATGATAACGCATTTGGAACAAAATATATGTGAAAAAAATCAAAAGTAAAAGCAATAACATTTTTGATCACCAAATATTATTTATTTATTAGAGCTTTTCCAGAAAAAAAGAAGTTGAATAGTTCTTGAGAAAACTTAAAATAAAATAAAAATACCAATTTAAAATAATTTAAATGAACATTTAAAATAATTTAAATGAACATTTAAAAAAAAATCTTTGCGATTTTTGAACAACAATTTTTGTTATTTTTAGACTTAAAAAAATTAAAAAACGTCTAATGCAAATCGGCTCAAAAGCTTTATTTCCAAATTTGAACACAATTGACCCATTGCTTTGGGCTTAAGGGGCCAGTGCAGACATACAGACTGAATCAAGGGACCCAATTTTTTGTCTTCCCGACCATCCTAATGTCATGTTTAATTAAAATCTCGAGTTCAAAACTTCTTACGAACGCAAAACTGGTCTAATAGTTGCTCTATGTAGCAATTAAAAAGTTAAAAAAAATAAGGGGATTTCAGCCTCTTTTGTGTCCACTGTTGGAAGCGAACGTCTTTCGCAGTCGTCTTCGTAGTCTGTCTGTAGTTGTTTATGACCCATTAAGGGCATATGATAGTTTGGGGACCATTTTATTTGACAAATATAATTTTTACATCAAAAAAGAAGATCATTTATTATGATGATGGAAACGTTACCCAATAAACTCTCTTGATAGTGCGAGTCTTCGCTGACACAAAATGAACAACACTCAGAGACCCAACACAATGGCCGTGCAGTGTCTTTAAGGCACGATCACACTTGAGAATATTGATCATGATCCACTATTTTGATTCAAACTTTTCGTTGGTTTTATGTTCCATCACGGCCAGGAATTAAATTCCAAAATAAAACCAACAACTAATAAAGAAAAAAAAGAATAAAAACGTGAAGTGTATGCGTCGTCGTTGTACGCGGCTCGTCAGCCGGTCGGTCGTTTGCGCTGACAACGTGACCTCAATAATCATCATTTCTGACTTTGTTTTTAAAAATAGTGCAGGAAAGTTTTTCTTTTCATTATTTCAACTTTCTGCGGCATAGTTTTTTAAGAGTTATATAGCGATAAGAATTTATAATATAATTACGAGCATATGGCAGAAGAAAAATTCATTATTTTACTTTTTTTTTATCAAAGAAAACAATAATAATAATACAAAAATATATAGAAATAAATATCATTTATTACGCCGCGCCGCGTCTATAATATTGACGTTTGGTGAGATTTGCTATAGGTTTCCAAACTGACAGAGGAAGAAAGAGACAAAGAACTTTATCGTGTGCATTTGTATGAATTATGTGTGCGCCTTGAAAATTTTGTTTATTTAAATGCAGAAACGAATAAAGTTTTATCAGCAAAATTATGGGACTGGGGTTGATGATAATTTATGATGGTAGCGGCTTCGGCGACGCGGTTCGCGGTGGTGGCGACAACTATCCGCGTCGCGTTCTGGTTGTTCTCATTCTCATAAACAAAATTGACTTGAAAATGTGACAGCAATGTAAATAAGAATGACATTCAATATTATAATTTGTATATTACCTATAAGACCTATAAAAGGAAAAGGGTAGGTTTATAAATAGGAAGGTAAGCATATATCGTGCTTATAACTTTTAAGAGGCATATCTACACGTGTGCGTAGTTATTTAAATTAACTTAGAGGGGTGATAAGTCGTTCTTTTTTGAGTCATGTATATTTCTGATATAGAGGTTTCTATAATATAATTTCCTTATGCGCGTTTGTAAACTTGATAAGAAGTGCACATTGTTTACTTTTCATCATATATTTTATTTGCTGTTTTCATCATCACTTAAGTTAATTAGTAAACTTGTCTTTGGGCCTTCTAAAATAGAACGAATGTTGTGTTGTTGTTATTTTATTAGAAAATTCAAATAAAGTTTATTTGTTTAAGTAAATATGAGTGAAGAAGTTTTAGGAAGATATTTATATTGCAAACAAACAAAATTTATGGTTTTTCATCTTTAGTATTTGACAAATTGTTGAGAATCATTGCACTTTCGTTGTTACATAAATTCAAAAGTTTTCATAAAATGTTTGTTTAATTTAGTTTCTAAATAAATAGAAAGGGGCAGGTTGGTACTTAACTATTAAAAACCAGTTACAATATTTGAAGTTTATCGTCGTTAAACACGGTTAAGAAAACACGAATCACGAGAAACAATAAGTTAGTTACCTATTTACTTATATTTATGTAACTTGGTTAGTTCAAATTGAAAGTATCTGTGGAAGAGTTTAAAGTATTTATTCATTTTTATAAAGGTATTTATTGCTGCCAGAACAAATCCTCACAAATTGTATACGTGTTATAAATTCTTCAAGGTCAAACAACAGGAATATGGTAGAAGAAAACTTTTAAAAACTTAATGATACCCGCACACAATTTCAAACAACTTAAAAGTTGTCTAACTATTCCCAAATTGTAACCATTTCATATTGTTAATTGGTAAAATAGCAACTTTCACCGAATCAGTTACTTCATTCATGTATAAGATAAAGAGCAGAGTACTTAAAACTTATCCTTGCTTAACGCCCATTGACGTACCAAACTCATCTCAAAGAAAATTTCCATCCCAAACTCGTGTTACGTTACAATCGCAAGAGACTACTATGTCCTTTTCCGATCGAGTCCCTAATAACCTCTTAAGGAGTCCTATGCTTCCTGCATTAAGCATTGAAAACCAATGGCAACATTGCTTGCAGCCATCAGAGATGCCGCCTCTGAAGTGCTAGGTTTCACACGGCCACCACAGCGAAACCCCTGGTTTGACGACGAATGCCGGCAAGCGCACGCAGAGAAACAAGAGGCAAGAGACTATTCAAAGTAGCAGGCAGACATTATTGAAAGATCAAAGCGTGATGTCAGTGGAGCGTTTTTGAGCATTACGACGGAAGCGAAGAAGATGGGTTTAGTGGTCAATGAGGGCAAGACCAAGTATATGCTGTCATCAAAAAAGGACACTGAACGACGACGCTTTGGACAAAACGTCACCATGGATAGCTATAACTTTGAGGTAGTTAAGGACTTTGTCTACCTAGGCACCGCTATTAATACAGACTACGACACCAGCGCTGAAATCAAACGAAGAATAACTCTTGCAAATCGCTGCTTCTTTGGACTTAGAAGGCAATTTAGAAGTAAAGTCCTCTCTCGAGCATGTAAAATTACCATCTATAAGAAACTCATCATCCCGGTTCTCATTTATGGCGCTGAGGCCTGGACCCTGTCAAAGAAAGGTGAGAGCGTCTTAGGATGCTTCGAGAGAAAAATTCTTCGGGTGATTTTTGGTCCCGCACGCATAGATGGAGAATGGAGGAGAAGATATAACGACGAACTGTACGGGCTGTACAGCAACACTGACCTAGTTAGCAGAATTAAAGTCCAACGGATTAGATGGCTAGATCTACAAAAAATCTTAAAGCTTTTTTCCTTTACTTTATTTAATATCAGCAATATTTAATAATGAACAAATTTGTTCAATTGTCGAGTAGTTTTTCCTAAAGCTAGCTTGGAATTCCTTTAATATTTGCTCAGATTCGAGCCACTCGTTGAGTCTATTATATAATACCGAGGCAAGGATCTTTACTGATGTATCCATCTATAAATTGATGGGTCTTCAAAATAATTGTCTTTCGAAAACTCACGTGGACGTAAGTGGTGTCGAAAATCTGTTGTACTCCAAAATTAGAAGTCGCAAGAAATCTGGTGTAATATTTTTAAAATTCTATCTTCCCCTGGAGCTTATCTTTATTTTGCTTTATAATAATAATCGATCACTGAACAAGCTGTTCCGCGGGTGAAAGTGAGTTCACCATTGCGATCACCTTCACAGCTTGAATTTAGAACTCGACAGTCCACGGCACCTGCCAGCGCAAGAATGTCGGTCCCTTTTGAATCGCGCACCTTGTCCTTTGATTTACGGTCGCAATAAATATGGGTTGGGTCTACTACTACAGTGGCTGACATTGACACTTCATTTTTACTGTTCATATTTTCAGATTTCAATTTATTTACCAAGAAATAGTTTACTACAGCCAAACTGTCTTTATTTCTTCCATTCTTCAGCCCAAGCAGTCGAAATACATATATGTAAATACTGATCTAACTTCACTACACTTTTGCTCGCTAAAGCTAACCGTAAAGATCACCGATGACTATCTTGCGCCAATTTTTGCACATATCCCCTGTGATCCTAAGCAACAAAGTCGGAAACAGAATTCCCGTCGACTTCTGGTATTTTCAGTTTTCAGTGGTTGCAATATCGCTGAATCTTGTCGAAATTACGCTTCAATATGTCTTGCCATTCTGCACGCAATAAGATCATCGGTGTAGGCAATTCCCTTTGTAAGACTACATAATATCAATTCGCTGCCTGGTATAAACCCTGAAGAAAATCGTCGTATTCAACGTTTCCTATTGAAGACCATTTGTAATTTGAACTCTTGTCACATTGCCAAATTCGACAATAAACTTTCGTTAAGTACGTCATATACAAGAATGGTTTCCTTATGCCAAACTTGCTCAGTTTTAAATAAAGACCCTCTAAACATAGGGTGTGGACAGCCTTTTCCAAATCAACCAGAGCAGCACCAATGCATTGTTTTTTTTATTTATTTCATTGGATATCAGAAACAAGTTTAGACTCATCATAAATTGTGCCATGAACCCAGGTACAAGGACACCTAACATACAATAGCCTGCTAAATACAAACCCGGTTTCACGCAAAAAGAAGCTGTAAAATGGCGCTTTTAATTGTTGTTGATTATATACGCAGAGCGATGAACATGAATCGTGCTACATTCTTAAGGCTGCGCTCGACACAGACGATCACTTTCTGCTGTGCCAAAAACTTAAGTATGATTACTAATTATCTCGTTTTGCGGTTAAAATTCTGCACCAATACTTATCTAAACGACAACAATGCGTTGCTGTAGGAAATCAGACATCTTCATTTCTGACAGTCCCAGCAGGGGTCCCTCAGGGTTCAATTCTTGGACCTTTATTATTTTCACTTTACGTTAATGGGCTTCCTCGACTGGTTAAATCTTGTAAAGTTCATATGTTTGCTGATGACGTCCAATTGTACTTGGACACTCCTGTTGATAGCATAAGAAATGCTATTAACTATTTAATGAGGATCTAGTGGTTATACAACAGTGGGCTCTCAAGCATTACCTCATCCTCAATCCAAGAAAATCTAAATTTTTGTGTATTTACAAACGCGCCCTTGATAAGTCAAGCTTTCCACTTGTTCTGCTGGGTGGCCCAGTTATTGAATTTGTAACGTCTGCTAAGAATCTAGGTATTATTTTTAACGAGACTTTAACATGGAATCACCATGCAGCTACTACAATTAGCAAGTTATATAGTGCTTTGCGTCTACTGTGGACATCCTAAAGTTCCTGTCAGATGTTGCTTGTAAAATCTCTTTTAATACCTATTCTGATGTATGGATGCGAAGGTTGCTGTAGCTTTGATTACAAATACAAGACGAAAATTCAATGTTATATAAAACAACTTTGCTAGATATATCTTCAATATAAGATATTAGGACCATATTTCAGGTTATTCTAAACAAGCAAAGGGTCTGACTTTTGATAACCTTATAAAATTTAGAACGCTTATTCAGCTGCATACTATTATGCAGTCTCGTCAACCTGTTGCATTGTTTAAGAGTGTGGTATAAATGTCAATTTGCCTCAATCGTTAAATGACAGTCCAGAGCACTAACCATCACGCCACGGGCACTGCTACGTGGCTCAAAGAAAAATGTTAAAAGGTTTCAAATAAAAATTGTGATCAACTCTTGGAATAGAAAAAAGTCCAACTACACCGCCTTGCCTTCCAGCCCAAAAACTACCCCAAAAAGTCACACGTTGAGGATGAACGTTCTGCTTATTAACGTAGCTTGTTAATCAGGGTAGAAGATGGACCCCATTACTGAAGATGGTTTTTTGATGAAAATCTGGATAATTTTGATGCTTTCAGGGACCCAATCGGTGAAGATATTACGTTTTTTTTTGTTAACTGAACTTGAAAAGCCTAAAGATTTAAGTATAATACTTAATTCAAAATATCATCAAGGAATTGACAAATCTGGGTTTCATTGTTCTTGAACAACTCATCACACGGTTTTAACTCTTCACATCAATAAAGTGTATCCATAGCTTAAATATCTCTTCAGTTTTGCGAACAGTGACAGCAAATTGTGACCAAATGTCAAAATGTGACAGCTTTAAAAGTGACAACTGTTTAAATAGGCCTTTTCGAATAGAAGCTTCTTACTGGCAAAACCTTATATTTTTATTTTCGAAATGTAGAAAATTTCAAAGATAAAAGTGTTTGACGTAATGAAAAAAATGAAATTAATTTAAATTAAGGTTGCACGCCATTCATTTATTAGTGTGCAGTTTCCTTAAAGAATCGTACATTTCATTCGGTTTTTCTAGAATTTATATAAAGGGCCTTGTTTCAATTGAAGCATTTCTTTATTTTGGAAATCCAATCGCAGCCAAAATTTACCAAATTAGGTTTGTATATACTGGAAATCTTATTGATTTTCTAAAAATAAAAATATCTTGTTAAAAAACAGCCCTCATAAGTATCTGCATCTTACTTTTGAATTGTTTTCCTAAATTCTAAAACTGTTAGTAGTCCCTTCTACTTAGCCGTTGTTTGATTTTTTTGTATGCACCTGCGCCCTTATAGTATCAATTTACGAAAAATTCAATCCTTTAAATCATATTCTTCGAAAATTGAAAACAACCCTTAGTAAATCAAAATCCTACAACCTTACAAAAGCATGTAGAAAAAACTAAAAGTTCTAAAATCAACCCTTTTCTCAAAATCGTAGGTAAACTTAAAACCACATTTATAAATTTTTAGGAAGGTAGTGTGTAAAATATTTAAAATTGAAAGCAAGTTGTAAATGTATCTGATGAGTTTTTCTTTTTTTTTTTTTTCTTTTTGATGACTAACTCTGCAAATGATGGGTTTACACATTTTCCATTTTTATTTACTTGTTTCCATATATCATGTGGTTAAAATTTTATTGATTTGTTTTCCTTCTTTTCAATGGAGGAAATGTTGTTTTTTCCTCAAACTGTCAGTTTAATCGAAAACGAGAAGCGCTTGTAACATTTCCTTCATTGACACTCCTCCTATTATGGGTAAACCGTAATGATGTTTTTTAATTGTTTTTTTTTTTCTTCTATAAATTGAAATGACAAAAAAATATAAATTAATTTAAAATACTATACTTACTCACGATTGAGCTTTGAAGTTAAATACAAAAAAATTCTTGAATTATTGTCTTCAATTGACTTTTGTTTGACATACATGGACTTTTGAATTTATCATCAGTAAGACATAAACTAAAACATTTTTTTTTTTTAAATTAATGAAAAATATTAACGGATTTTTAAGTTTGCTAAATATGGAGTTTCCGTTTTTGGAGGGGTGGACATTAGATGAATTTTAATGAAGTAGATTTAAATAGGAAAAATAATATTCGGTCATGATTAGTTTTGGTGAATTTCCAACGGAAAAACCAATATGTTCACAGTCAAAAAAGCGCAATCACGTAGCATTAATTTTTTGAATAAGTGACCGTAATATGAAATTATTCCGGGAAAAGCTATGACTTTCCAGACGAGCGAGTATCGAACTGTTTAAAATGTCTATCCTGGAAAACACGTACATCCACCTGTGCAGTCGGGAGTTAAAAGTCAAAACCATTAATTCTAGAAATGTGGTCAACAAAATATCTCAACATTTTTAAGGATTTATTGATGAGTTAAAAAGATTTCAATAATAAATGGATAATTTAATTTTCTTATTTTCTTAATCAATATGACTTTTGCGTATTTAACATTTCATAGATCTATTAACTAATTCACAGACTAAGGTTTCTTTGGTATGTTTTTTTTCTCACAAACTGTCACTGTCAGGTCTTGTTCAGACGTATCGCTTTTATTAAACCGAAATTTACAACGAAAAAAATCTAGAACCCTGACAAACAAAATATGGAAAACACAAAATCCCTAAACCCAAATCCCAAAAAGTAATAAGAAATGAAAAACTGGCGCAAATTTTGCTCTCGCAAATTTTATTAGTTCCTAAAAAGTTGTGAATATTTATTTCAAAGAAATATTCTATGTTTCTATTAGAATTTTGGCTTTTGCCAGACTTTGTATGTTTCGGGATCCTGGGTTATTGTAATTATTGTTTTTTGGGATTCAAAATTTCAGTATTGCGCCCGTCTCCTATTTTTTTTTTAAGGTATAATTGTTCGACAAATTACTTCACGTGAGAGAATCTTTAAGTTTTTTTTAAGTTGTATTTATATTTTATTCTTTTCACTGAAGACTTAATTTAGTGTTTCGACAAAATCTTAAATCTATTTGAGATAGCACAAGGTTTAAATTTCCCTCCTAATTGTTAACTGATAATTCTAAATAAAATGTAATAAACAAATTCTCTCAGTTGTACAAACAAATTAAAGGTTTTACACAGTGCCGTTAAGCTGCCAGTATCAAACTTCTAATTCTTAATTTTGAAATAAACTTTTATTTGATAGAAAATGGAATTAAAATTTCTTTCTTGTTTAAATTTATAGATCTGGATTTTGGATTAAGCAAATAACAAGAAATGTGAACAAAAATCAAAATTAAAGATATCGAACCTCAATTTCAAGAATCCAAGGGAAATATTCAATTATGAAGAACATTAAATATCAATGATGGTGTGCCCTTGGGTTCTGTTTTGTCTTTAACATTTTTTCTCATTTTTATTAATGATCTCCTGACTTACATCCCTTTTCGTTGGATGTGGAACTGCAATGACTAAATATCATAAGCTTCTCGTATCATTATCTGTGGATGGTACTTGCATCAATGAGACTGAACATGTTAATATTCTAGGTATTCCCAATCACCTTTTGTGGAACGATCACATACGCGATGTCGCCACAAATTCCGCAAAGTATTTGGGTTTCTTGAGGCGATGAAAGAAATTTGTCTAACCTTCTGATCTGGCTATTATCTACAAGACTGATCCCATCTCTAGGCTATTGCTCCAGCAACTTAATTAAGCCTCTCAGATAGTATTTAACAAGAAGATTGAACATCGTCGTAAAGTTTCTTGTCTCACCCTTTTTTGCAATTATTTTAAAGGTTTATGGTCTAGAAAAATAGCCACCTGCTATCTTTCCCTTAAACAGTTCAACCGTAATACTGGTGCTTCTAGGAATGCTTATCAATTTACTCTCGAGCTCAACTTCTGTCGTACTTTCAAATACAGAGATTCCTTCTTTAACCTTACTACGCGAATGTGAAATGCTTTATCACAGTCTGTCTTTCCCAGTCATTGCAGTATTCAAGAATCTAAAACCATGGGCATTGGCACCTCTTTTTAACCCTTCTTTCCTTTTCCTAATGCTCACACTGTGTCTTTGCATTACTTACTTACTTATTTAAGGTGGCGCTACAGTCCTCTGTGAACTAGGGCTTCACGCAACAAACTTCTGCATCTAGCTCGGTCCCTAGCTAGATGTCTCCAGTTTAGTGCTATAAGTTGGGTGAGGACACTTTCCACTTGTGCACGTCACCTGATCCGCGGTCTACCTCTACTGTGCTGTCCTGTTTGTGTGGATTCGAAGACTTTCCGGGCCGAGGCATTGTTTTCCATGCGCCCTACGTGACCCAGCCATCGTAGTCGTTGGACTTTTACCCTTTCGGCTAAGTCTACGTCGCTGTACAGCCTGTACAGATCGTCGTTCCATCTTCTCCTCCACTCCCCTTCGATGCATGCGGGACCCAAGGTGCTTTCATCCGCCTTTGTCATAGTCCATGCTTTTCCACCGTATAGCAGCACGGTGATGATAAGGGTCTTATATAGTGACACTTTGGTCCCTCGAGAGAGGACGTTACCATTTAATTACTTTCTTAGCCGAAAGAAACAGCGGTTAGCAAGAGTTATTCTTCGTTTGATCTCAGCGCTGGTGTTGTTTTCTGCGTTTACAGCGGAGCCTAAGTAGGCGAAGTCCTTGACTACCTCAAAGTTACGTCTGTCGATGGTGCCGTTTTGACCAAGACTTCGGAGTTGTAGGCCCTTTTTGACGACAGCATGTACTTTGATTTGCCCTCATTAACCATTAAACCCATTTTTGGCGCCTCTGCCTCAATGCTCACAAAAGCCCCATTGACATCACGCTGAGTTCTTCCGATTTTGTCAATGTCATCAGCATATGTAAGTAATAGGAAAGACTTTTGAAAGATAGTGCCTCTAGTGTTGACGTGTGAGCTCTGCAATATTATTTCAAGTATGATGTTAAAAAAATCGCATGACAGCGCATCACCTTGTCTAAAATATTTTTTGACATCGAAAGGTTCGTGAATTCTCCATGGTCATCCTGCACAAACTGACGAGGTCTTTGCATTGTAAGGGTAGTAAAATCCACACAAACCAACAGCCGTCCAAAAATTGAGATAACTTCAAGAATTGTATCTTAAAGGTCTTAAATTTGTTGTTGGGCATTGTCAAAGATCTTATCATACACGTAACGTCCAAGAAAAACAGAATTGGCGTAGTCTGTCTTGTCAAAAGTAAAAGATGGAAGCTTCCTAAGTGAAAGCTACTAATTCACCGGGTTATTCAAAATTAATAATTTTATTGGAAAAATATTTATAAACAAAAAAACGGAAAATGAAGAAATTTTGAAATAATGTCAGTACTGTGTTTTTATGTTTCACATTTTGTTTTCTTAAATTGTGTATCTTTTAGTTGAAGATAAACGATATAAATGTCCTAAAGTCATTTTTAATTAAAGTTTTTGATAAAATTCCAATTGTGCTTTTATTTAAAAAAAAACCCTAAGTGTACATCTGCTAAAAAGGCTGAAAATTTGTCTGAACCAGAATTCGGTTAAGTTTAATGATTCGGTTTATATTCAAATCATATTTTAGAAAGAAATTCATCCAATTTTTCATTTGATTTTTATCAAAATTAATGAAATGCAATACAAAGCTATTACCTTATCAAGACATTTCATTTAATCGTATTAAGAAGAAAGAAAAAAACTTGCACCATTTATCAAGAATCTTACCTGTTTTACGGTAAGGTAGGTATGGAACTTTTGCTTTCCATCAATTAGTTCACAATTTCAAGTGTCATTCATCAAACATCAGTAAAACAACAACAACGATAACAAAAAACCAACAAAATCATTGTTATCATCAATCATTTGTCAAAACAAACCCCAACAATAAACAGCCTAAAAGTTTTTCTTTTGTTTTGGTTTCTTTTTTCCAACTAACTAAAGTAGACTCGCTAATGGGACAGTAATTAATCACAAAACGAAAAAATATAAAGCAAATTTCTCCAAAAACAGAAGTCCTAAAACATCTCATCTTATTCAAAAAAAAAAAAATTATAATAATGAGTTTGCTGATTGAAAGAAGAAAAATTTCTCATCAATATGTTTGTTGTTGTTGTATCATTTTCATCGTCTAGCCTCACCCGCGCCCAGATGTTAGTCTGCTGACCTAGTTAGGTTTCTTAAAGAAAAAGAAAAATCATAATAAAATAAGGCAAATCAAGATTCAGAAAACGCTTTGGCAGCTTCTTGCTCTTTTTTCTTCTTTTTTGATTTTTGCTCCAATAAAAATTGCATAAACATTTTGATGGCTGGGGGTGGGCAATGCGTTCGGAGTGACGTTAGGAAACACCGACTAAGACGACGACCGACGACGATGCCAAGAAGGCCTATATAGACCAGTTCACTTTTACAGATCATACACAGAATGAAATTATATCATTCAGAAGGAGATAAATGCGAACAATTAGTTAATTAGCAGGCAAATAATTCCTAAACAAAAATTAAAATCATCTCTTTTAGGAGTTATATCCGGAAAAATTCCATTTAAATTTTCCACTACTGCGAATTTCCCTTTCTGAGCTTTTATTTCATCCGAAATTTAACTCCTTTCACAACTGAAATGTTTTTATTAAGTTTCGTAGAGGCAATGAAAAAACTTATACTAATTCCAAGTTAAACTCCCAACAGATGAATTTTTTGAAATATCGGTCGAACAAAATATTTCGTTTGAATTTTTTTCCTGTAATTTTAAAATTCTACTGGTCTTATACTTTACTTGTTCTAACTTTTGTATATGTAATACTGTCAAATATGCACTTAAAATCTTTTATAATCAAGATAGACTTAAAAACCAAGTCCAAACTCGAAAACTCGAACGCTCGAGACTTAAGACTTCATGAAACGAACAAAAATGTTTCTTTTTTTTTCATTGATCTCTTTTACATTCCACACTATTTGTAGCTTTTGTATTTCACGGTACTAAATTAGTTGAAGCTAATTTTGTTCTCAGTGTATATTTTTGTTTATGAATTTAATTTTAATTTGAAAATTTATTTTTGGTTGATAGAGAGAGATTTTTTAACATCACCCACCTAAATCTACATACCACCACATGTTGCTAATTAGTTTTATTTTCAGAAGAGAAAGCATTTTTATGTTCGGTTTGCGGGATTGGTTGATGCAATAATTAAGAAGAACAAGTTCAAAAAGATTATGTCAATTTTGAAAATTTTGTTTGAATTTTGATTTTTTTATGTTTATTGAAAAACTATTGAGTGGGAATTTCTATTCATGGGAATGATGTTATATATCTACTACAGCAATAAACGATTTGTTTTGATAACTTAAATTCATTTGGTTTGCATTTTGATGGTTTTAATTTAAAGAAATTCAAAAAGCAGGTCGTTGACATTAAATAAATAGTTGAATCTACATAAATGCCAAATAAAGTATTTTAAGACAAATTTGCACACAAACAAAAATGTTTTATACTGTTTTTTCTTTTATTACGAGCAGCAATATTTTTAATTTCTAATGGGGAGTTATTGTAATAAGTGTTTTATAAATTAAAAAAAAAACGTTAACAAAAACATGTTAACCCAACATGTTAAAACAACTTTCTGCAACGAAAAATAACGTTTTTAACATTTGGTAAAATTTTGAGAAAAATCTAACAGAGTTTTTTTTTTTTTTTTTTTTTTTTATATCCGATGGAAATCTTCAAAAGACACTCGGTAAGAATCGGTACCGAGTAGTGTGGGACTCTTACCGCACTAAAACCACCGGTGAATCAGGACCAATCTATGAAAGATCGACAAATGATTTTTATTTCTTAATTTTTAAAATCGCATTGGGGGAAGTTTAAGGTTATAACACTTTCCCGTAGCTTTTAGCCCATCAGCTCATGAGGCTTGGTTCTTCTTAATCTCCGAACATTGTCTCGTACATTTAATACGGTCTCCATTTCAGAGTTAGTATGACTTTGCAGCCGCTTATTGTGTGATACAGCGTGTTTCTTAACCACTTCTGTAACCATTTCAATTTGAAGGTCACGATGTAGATCGCTATTTCTTATATACCAAGGGGCATTTATTATTCCACGAAGGACCTTGCTTTGGAATTTTTGGATGGGTTCAGCATTTGTTTTCTTTGTACAGCCCCATAGTTGGATGCCATATGTCCAAACGGGTTTCAATACTTGCTTATATAACATTAGTTTGTTCTGGATAGATAGGTCAGAGTTCTTTCCTATTAACCAGTACATTTTTCTGTACTTCAAGTTTAGTTCTTCTCTTTTCTTTTTGATGTGTTCTTTCTATTTAAGCTTTGCATCCAAATTCATTCCAAGGTATTTGGCGGTATTGGAGTAAGGTACTTCTGTACTGTTTATAAAAATTGGAACATTGTTTATGTTTTTGTTTGTAAAGTTTATATGCGTCGATTTTGTTTCGTTTAATTTGATACGCCATTTGTGCGTCCAATCACTAACTTTATCGACTGCATTTTGCAATTTTTGTGTAGCCTTCGTAACGGATTTATCTGGCACCAATATTGCAGTATCATCAGCAAAGGTGGCCATGATAGCGTTGATGTCCACTGGAATATCCCTTGTATATAACAGATACAGGGTTGGTCCTAGGACACTTCCTTGTGGTACACCGGCTTCAATTTTCTTAAGTTCCGAGTAATTTTGGTCGTACCGTACTCTAAAGAGTCGGTTCGTAATGTAGGATTTCAGTATTTCGTAGTACTGCCTGGGGAAGTCCCTATGCAGTTTGTACTCAAGTCCCAAGTGCCAAACCTTGTCAAAAGCTTGAGCAACATCTAAGAATACAGACGAGCATACTTGTTTTTCTTCAAGTGCCTTTTCCACAACATCCGTAATTCGATGCACTTGGTCTATCGTGGAATGTTTATTTCTAAATCCAAACTGATGGCTCGGAATTAGTCTTCTTTCTTCAATTATTTTGTTAAGCCTTTTAAGTAGCAGTTTTTCAAAAACTTTTGCCATGATTGGTATAAGCGATATTGGTCTGTAAGATGTAACTTCTGTTGGTGGCTTACCTTGTTTAGGTATAACAATGACTTCCGCAATTTTCCAATGATGTGGCACATATCTTAGTTTAAGGCATGCGTTTATTATAAATTGGAGTTTCTTGAAGGCTATAAGAGGCATTTCTTTCAGAACCTGAGCAGTTATAAGATCGTACCCTGGTGATTTTTTGTTTGAAAGCTTATGTTTACAAAAAAAAAACCTAAAAAAAACATTACACAAAGTTGGTAAAAATTGAACTTGGACTCAAATATCTTTTCAAAAATTTGAGATTATTAATTTCAAATAATTTTAACTTATAAGAAATATGGTTTTCAACATTTTTACAAATTTTTAAGAGAAACATCGAATTGACAGGTTTTTTTTTTACAAAAAATAAAAAAATACTGAAAATTGGTAAAAATTTACTTTCTATTTAATTATCTTTTCAAAAATTCAAAATATTGGTTTCAAACTTATTTTATTTTACAGAAAGTATTGTTTTCTACATTCAGTATTTTTTTTTTATATATAAACATATTGTTAAGGGCAGTCCCAGTAGTATCCGACCTAACACACAATATTTAGTAAAACTTATTTCTATTTTTCTACAAAATCTCCTTTTAGCTCGATAGGGTTTTTAAGCGATGTTCAATAGCTTCGATACCCTGATTACAGTAAGAACCTAGGAACTCCTCTAAATCATAACTCTTCATTTTTGGCAAAGCTTTAACCATCAAACCTTTTTTTAAGTTTTGAAACAGAAAATAATCCGAGGCGCTAAATATGGCGTAAGGAAGGAATTTGAACTTTAACTCATTGATTTTAGCAATCGCAATAACGGATGTGTGAACTGGTGCATTGTCTTGAAACAAAACTTTCTTTTTCGCCAAATGCGGTCGTTTTTTTCTTAATTTCATCACTCAAACGCTGCAATAAGTTCGATTAGTACTCGCCGTTCATTGTTTTTCTCTTTTTGAAAATAATCAATGAAAAAAGATGCGCCTATTTTCCCCTTTCAGTCCATTGTTTGGACTGTTCCTTCGTCTCAGGTGTAAAGAAATGAACCCATATTTTATTCATGGTTAGGAATCGACGCAAAAACTCTGCTTTATTGCTGTGAAACTTCGCTAAACACTCTATTGAAACATCCTCACGACGCTGTTCCATTGTGAGTAATCGCGGCACCCATCTTGTGCATAGCTTTCAATATGCGACGTACAGCACTTTTTGAAATACCTACCATGTCTGCTAGCTCGCGTACTTTCAGTCGACGGTCACCCAATACCATTTAGTGGAGTTTTGTCACTATTTTTGGCCTGATCACCTCATTTGGTCGGTAACTGCGATATTCGTCTTGGCTAAACTCTGCCACCTTATATTTTACTGCTACATATAACCATAGGAACAGACTCCCCCAGAGTAGAATCTAGCTTTGCTTTAAAGTTGGTACTCTCTACCATAGTCATTGTTTCAAACACCAACGGCCATCTATACGTTAGGTTGGGTACTTCTGGGACTACCCTCTACGTTAACAATACATTTTTGAATAGAATTTAATAATTTTGAACTCAATTCTCGAAATATTCAAATCTAACATCAGTTGCTACTAATTTTTCCAAGTAAGGAGACAGACGAAATAATAATAATTTGTCAAATTGAAATGATTACAATAACTTTCTAGAAGAATTTATGGCAATGTACTATCGGCTAGTCGTCCTCTGCCACACAGTGATCTAAGCCCGACTTCGAAAAGACCTCACATTGACGAAGAAGAAATAACACCTACACCTGCTTCACCAACAATTTCTTCAATGTCAGAATACGAAGTACATTTCCTGGCACATCACAACAGCCGCAAATGATAAAATAAGCTGAATTGAATGATCTTGTTATAGGGACTTGCCCAAGAAAAAAGAAGAACTTCTGGGCTCGAGGTTGCAACAGTGGAATCTTTTAGGAAGCGATGTGGTTATTACATCTTTCCTTTCTAGACAAAAAGAGTTCCAGCCATATTTTGAAATGCATGGAAGCTTAGATTTTTGTAATGATGGTAGTCCTTAACATTACTTATAAACCGAATGAATGGAAACTTTTCATAGATAGCTCTAAGTTAAGCTTAAAATCTGTGTTGTCCCATAACCAAAATATTTTACCTTCAATTCGTATTGGTTCATATGAAAAAGTCTTTTGAGAATATACAAAAACGGCTCTGCTGTGGATTAAATATAATAAACACCAATGGCAAATCTGCAGGGACTTGAAAGTCGTAGCTCTACTGCTTCGACTGCACTTAGGCTACATGAAATTTTGTTGTTTTATCTGTGAATGGAACAGTCGTGGGAAAAAACAGCATTATATAAAAAAAGTTGTGGTGTTATCGTCTTATTAGTAGTACCCGTGGCATGATGGTTAGTGCGTTGGGCTGTCATGCAAGGGGTCTTGGGTTCAATCCTTGCCTGTGCCACCTTCATTTAAAAACAAAAAAAAATTTCGCGGGTACTGCCTCTTGCGAGGAATTGATAAATCCTTCAAGAGTAATTCTTGTCATGAAAAAGTGCTTTCTCAAAACTAGCCGTTCGGAATCGGCATAAAATTGTAGGTCCCTTCCATTCCTGACAACAGTACTACAAATTTCCTAAAAGAAGAACAGAGATGGAGCTGCTTTTCAATACCTTATATTTCCTAGGAAACAATACATCATACCAAAAATCCACTTCCTATATTCCCACTTGGAGTTCTTCCCGCATGATTGGGAAGCTTTTACTGAGAAATCAGAAATATTTAAAAGCGGTATCAAAGCCATTGGAACGTTCAATGTTGGCGGGCTTTTGCTTGACTATTTATCGTGATCTTACTGACGCAAAATACAATATGGCAGCAAAAAATATAAAACGTTACTTAACATAGGGAATACTTTTTTTAAGGTCAAAACTTGTAGGCCAGTGTTATGGGAAGTTATCACTGCGGGTCGCAACTTTTGCAAGTTTCTTACTGCCATCTATTTTGACTACCGTTGAAAGCTGGTCATCTATACTCCGATGAAATGATTCTTATACAAAAATTCAAAATTTTTTAATTTTTCAAAATTTTTTAATTTTTCAACTTGATTTTTAAACTAAATTCAAACACAAATATCGAATTCTTTTATATTTTTATTTTCTGCATAGGTTTCTAAATTTTCATTAGAGATTTCTAAATTTAATTCTCTTTTTTTTTAAATTTAACTTTGATATTTACAAAAGACTTTCGTTCCATACAACTTTTGTTTTCACCTTTTTTCCCAACACAATTTGTTCTCCTGACGATGTGCTTCCGAAAACCGAAATATATCCTCGTTAACTACCTAGTAACATGTGCCATTTTTCTTTTTTGATGTTGATAAGGGTTTATTTCAAAAACTCACATAAATTTCCCAGAATAACCCTTCTTCTTAAAAATAAAATAAAACTTAGGAAAAACTTATGTGACAACTCCACAGAGAAAGAGAGAGAGATAAACATACATTTTATCATTAGAATACATGAAAACTTCATGTCAACATCTCGTAACCTTTGTCGAATGATGGACTCAAAACACGACATCATGATGTACTTCATTGAATGACACTAAACTCGGATGTGTATATAGTCCGAAACCTTTTCCCGTTTTCAATGAATATTTATAACACCCCCACCTTCTTCGTCGTCATCATTATAATCACCTTTCTATTCCGTCATAGGAACCAACACCACCGTCTTCTTCGTCCACCGTCGTCGTCGTGGCTTCAGTCGTGTGCCGTGTGTCATATAGGCTTTAGCTGTTTTGGAGTGTTTGAAAAGGTGTGATGAGTCATATTCCAAGTCCAAGTAGATTCGTGCTACACCAACAAGTCCAACAAGTGATTCCCCCCACCAGAGAACCACCATCAACCGACCGACCGACATCGACCGCCACATTCAAAACAAGAAAGTCCGGAGGTTCCGAACCGATATACTATGTTGTGTAGTGTATGCCTCCTCTCACTAAGCCGATAAGTGCATTAGTCACTTAATTCGGTTCATTTTATTGCAAGTGAAATGTTGTTGTTTCTGTTTCTGGATGATGGCGATGGTGGTCGGTCTCAATGTTTGGTGTCTTTTGGAAGAATCATTGTACATCCAACAACGCGGTCTCTTTTTGGTATCAGCTTTTGCTAGGTACACCAAAACCAAAAACACGACGATGAAGACGACCACGACAAAAAGGTGAGAGTCTAAATGGGAACAGTTGACTGACTGACTTGGCCGGCAATTGAGCGCAAACGAGAAAATCAAAAATAAGAAGATTACAAGTGTTGAGTATTGAAACAGCTCGTTGATGCATATGCACTTATTCGAAGACCGACTTGGACGACGAAGCGGACGCCGACAACGACGACGAATGGGCATGTAACATTAATGTACCTGCATCATTTGTATTTCTGTATTATTTCTTGTCAATTGAAAAATGGTCTGTTGATGGTTTCCCTATTTCCATATCTATATGCATAGCACATCATCATGAGGAAAAGACACTTGAGGCTTTATATCGTTGATGGTCAAGAGGGTGTGCACTTTAGGGTATTGCATATACAAACTCCACGAGTGTGTACATCTTTTCAAAGTCTATAAGTGAATGCTGTTGCTGGTGCTGGAGCTGCATCAGAGCTCTTTAATATGATATAAAAACCATTCATCACTTTCTCTTGAGATTTTTGCATGCATGCCGGAGACATTTTAAAGAAGATTCACTGAACTGATGAGTGAAAGAACTGTTAGTTTACAAGTTTGTATTATATCGATGACGTTTCGTTGAAAGTTTGAGTTTTCATATACGAAAAGGGTGTTTTGTTTAAAGCTTTGTATACAACTTTAAATTTTCGTTAAATTGACATGAAATGTACTTTATTCGTATCTTCGGGTATTATAATTTAAATAAGATTTTTGAAATATGAACGTCACAGCTGGCTTGGACATAGTATAATTTGAAAATTTTCTATAACTTTTTACAACATTTGTGGCCGTAAATCCAAGGTAACTGGACGTGTGTTATTCTTTAAGTGGTCAATAGTTTCGAGCTTATCGGCGTAGACTAGCGATCTAACATGTCTTAATAGAAAATAGGCATTACATCACACGATCTTGAAGGCTAATTTACAGGTCCGTAATGTCAAATAATGCGGTTACCAAGCGTTTAATTCACGAAACTAATTGAAGACAAAAGCACATCATGTTTGTTCAATTGATACATGAAAAATTCAATAGTCAGTGCTCTATAGCTGTGACCATAGGCTAAAACTTTTTGACCAGTATATTGGTCATCTAGGCCTTAGGTTCAATCCCTGCCTGTATCATATGAGGTTTTTTTTCACATGTACTGCCTCTTGCGAGGAATTGACTAATCCTCCAATAGTTATTCTTGTCATGAAAAGGGCTTACTTTAATTAGCCGTTTGATTGGGCTTAAAATTGTAGGGCCCCTGCATTCCTACCCTGCCCATAGAAATAGTCACTAGGCCCTGGTTCTTAACAGTTTGTTACGCCACCTAAATTATTTATTTTTAACGGTGCTTTAACAGACACTTGAAAATTATCACTCTTAAGTGAGCTTCTACGCTAAACAAAATAGTTTTTGGGCCCATTCACCGAATTAAGGCCCTGTTAGGTGATCATGTTGATTCAATTCTTGAAATGTTGAATCGCACTAAAATTTAATCACTTGAAAGCTGACAAAACCGGTGCCAGTTAAAATATTAAAAATTAATTTCACAATCATTTGATGTTTCAATATGATATGCTGTGTCTAGAGAAACGTGCATTCATTGGAAACTACTATTATTGTGATAACCTCCTCCATCAGGTGCATTTATTACACCAGTTAAAAGTTGATGAATAAAGACAATAACCTCCTTTGCGATAGTGGCTGCATTTGAAGAAGCGTTATCCGACGTTTATAAGGAGGGAGGTTTTAAGAATCAGACCATGGTAGCCCTCCTAAGGCTAAACGTTCGAATTTGCGTTGAACATCTAGTAAAAAGGAGTCTAAACCTGGGATGAGTACTCCAGAAGGAGGCAGACCAAAGTGTTATATAGAGCGAGAGTAACATAGGGATCCCAAAATTCTTTAGACCAAGATTAACAAGTAGTTATCTTTACTGGGGTTATCCTCTAAGATTTCTAAAGTACTAAAAAAACTTTACGAGAACACAACATCAGCTGTATGGGACGGTGAACAAATATCAGAATGGTTTGAAACCAAAAGTGGAGTACGTCAAGGTTGTCTTTTATCCCCCTGCTGTTTGCTCTTTTTATAAACGATATAGTTGACGCTTTACCAAACGGTATTAAAATTGCAGGACTTGTTATAAAATGCCACCTACATATATGCTGATTTCGTTTTGTTTGCAGACTCCCCAGAAAGACTTCAGCTCATGATAAATAGGCTAGATAAGTACTGTAAAATGTGGAATCTGGTAATAAATATATCAAAATATCATGATATTTAGAACAGGTCGAGGACGACACAGTAGAAATGAAAGGTGGTTTTTAAATGGTGAAAATATTGAAGTTGTGAATGAATTTACTTACTTGAGAATGATTCTCACACCCCAACTCAACCCTAAGAAACACTTTCAAAGTAAACTGAAGAAATCGTTATCTGCTATAAACTCAACCTGGCAAAACTTGTTTGACATGGTGTCAAATTTAGAGTATTTGATGCGGCTCTGAGAACTATAATGACATTTGGATGTCAGGTATTGAGATATTAGCAGTATGACGAGGTTGAAAAATTGCAACGGCTCTTCTTAAAAAAACTATTTAGATTACCAAACTCAACACCTATTACATGCTGCTGCTTGAAACAGGTCTTCCTCCTATTTTTATTTTCACCTTAAAAATGCACTTTGATTATGTAGCCAATATACTTTCTTATGATGATAATCGATTACCAAAATTATTAGCAAAACACAGTATACAAAAAATATAAGTTGGTTCAGGAAATGGGAGGACATAATCATATTGAGCAGTATTTCGGTGCATCCTTGAAAGATGTAAGATGGGAGTATGAGAGAAAAGATCAATTGTATTCTCGAAAAGCTACATGACAAAATAAGACTAGTACTAATTAAGGAAGCAAAAGGCTCCTCACTTAGATCTCTATATCCAAAGCTCAATTATAATCTGAATGAGCTCAATTATTTTACAGACAAAATGAGCTTATTTGAAATTTCTATCATTTGTCGCATTAGGGAAGAGTTTCTCGACTTAAATTGAAAACCTTATTTTAATGACCAATCAACTTTTTGGTCTCTCTGTAATTTGCAAGAACAAGAAAACTCTTATCACTTTTTATCAGTGTGTCTTATTCTAAAAGAAATAATATTTGTTTACGTTAAAAAGTCAATAATAAGCGAATCAGACTCTATAAGTATCTTAAATGGAAGCAACTGGAAACTTCTTTACCAATATTGCATTGAGGCCCTAAATTACAGAAAAGATTTTATAAATTACTAAAAGATTTGTACCCAAAAATGATCTTTTAAGTATTATGGCGTTACACATTGTACAAAATAAAACCCATTTTAGTATTGCAATTTATTTAATTTTATGTTTGTCTTTTTTCTATTATTAATAAAAAAAAGTATTATTTGTTAAATGAACAATGTAAAAATAATAGCAAAACACACCAAAAAGCTTACTTGAATTATTAATATTAAAAACATATTTTGTAATTTTTAACAGTAAAAATAGAGATGGCATCTGGCAGACGGTTTCAAAACCAAGGCCATAATTTTATTAATCATTTATTATCATGTTGAATTGTAAAAATTTGTAAAATTTAAGTTTCAATAAATAAAGCTATTATTTTTATTATTATAAGTTAGCTTGCTAACTACTACTCGAATTAATATGCTCCATGAAATAGAGAATAGAATTAAAATGAACTCCAAGGTCTTTAAAACAATGAATGTCATTCAAACTAAATGTAGGTGTTTTAGAGAAAGTCATTGCCTGACATTTAATTTGGTGAAGGTGTAGCCCATTCTTTTTGCATGAAATAACAAAACTGTTAATATCCTCTTGGAATTGTAATCGTTCGTGTATAGATTGTATGTTTATTTTATTTATTTTATTTTCATATCATCTGTATAGATTAAAACATTACTCTATCGTACACTATATCGTATATTAATAAAAAAAATATTAAAAGTAGAGGTCCTAAATGACTACCCTGTGGAACTCCGAATTTGGCAATGAAAGTTTTAGAGAAACAACTTCGGAATTTAACTTGATAAAACCTATTTTGAAGATAATGTAAAATCAATGTAATGATATTATGAGAAAGTAAGTCAAGAGCTTTAGAATAATCAGTATAAACAAAGTCGAGCTCTTGATCGAGTTCTAGGGTAGTTGAGCAATTGTGCAAAAATGGAAGAAGGTTACTAATTGTCAAACATTTTCGCATAAAAATGCTGTTGATTACATATCTAATATTCTTGCAGTTAAAATTTAAACTATCACAAACAACTTACATTTTTTTATTTTTAGTTTTTTAAACTACATTGCAACCACTTTAAACAAGTGAAAGACTTACTGAAAATCTCATGTGAGGAACGTTTATGTGACAATCACTAATCCTATTAGTAATTCTTACCACGAATTTTATTTTTCAAATCAACTCACTTAAAACGACTAACTTCGTCCAATTCTTCCATCATCACATCACAGAATTGTTAGGACAAACAATTTTGGGCCGAATTTGAGTTTTATTTAAATTATTTGGCAAAAAAATAAAATTGCGAACAAATTTTTGTATTGAGAAAGGTCTTCTAATACAAATCGGTTTCATTTTGAATACTTTGGTATTTAGACAGCTATCATAAATTAGGTAATTATTAAAAATGCAAGTAACATTTAATCAATGTTTTTGAATTATTTAAAATTAAAGTCACTGTTCACAAATTCAAAGCACTTTTTGGTTCTCGAAAAATTCAATAATGGTTGTTGAAAATTCTCTCCATAATAATTGAAACTTACTAAGTCGAAAAAAAGGTTAATGTTAATGTAGTGGATTTTTATGGCCGGAATTTTAAGGTGTTATTTTGAGCAAGGCTGCTATACGTGACACATGACCAAAAAAATCACACTAATTTGGAAGAAAAGTTTCGCTACCGTGTTTTTTCGAAGAAGTGATAACCATTGGCCCGAGACTTTGAGTTTTTTTTTCGGGCCACGTGAAAGATGAGGTTTATGTTAGAAAGTTTTTTCAGGCTTAGTTGGTATTGTGTTTGCAGAAATGTGCTTTTGACTGCTTTTATTTCCGGAATATTTTTATTTACATCCGAAAACGGAAACAATTTCAACTTTAATGACACACACTGCCGCAAAACGATTTGCGATTTTTTTAATTTCCAAAATGCAAATCATTTAGAGTAAAAGCTTGATTTCAGCAAGATATCTTAGCATGTCATACAGAAGGTGGAACGACTAAGCCCTATTGTCAAATAAGACTAGCCGCTCGTATTGTTGAGTGCTTGTACAGGGTTTTTCAACAGGGACGCTACAAAAGTACAGGAACAGCAAACGATCCCATATTTCTTGCCGCTCATTTGACATTTCTCTTCAGTAAGGTTTGCCATTTCATGGTGGAAAAATATAGGAGCCAAGAGAGAGTCGAAATTGCTAAAATTACTACGGAAATTCAGAGTCAGTGCCCTCAACGTTAATAGCATTACGTCCAATTAATGGTCGTCATAATCGTCCTTGCAGATCAACAATTGAGTTTCTAGTGGGAAAATTTGAACACAAAGGCACAGTAAAAAATGTTCCCGTGCCAGTGAGACAAAGAAGTGCCCGTAGTGTTGAGTATATTGCTCCATGAGTCATCATTGCATGCCGAAAAAATTATGGGCCGGCGGCGTCTTTAGGCAGTACTTCTTCCTTGATGATCAAGACCGGCACTTTACCGGAATGGGGATCGCTACCGCTCAATGATAACCTAATATTTTTCGACCCAATTAGATGATATGGATTAGGAGGTCATGTGGTTCCAACAGGACGGCGGCGGCGGCGCGTCGCCACAAGCCATAGAGTGAATGTCACAATCAATTGATTGGAAAGTTTGTAGAAAGTGTTATCTCACGAAATGGTCCACTCGTGTGGCTCGTGCGATTGATGCCGTTAAATTTTTTCCAGTGGGGCTAAATCAAGTCTACTGTCTATGCCATCAAGCCAGCGACGGTTGATGAACTTCGTACGAACATCAAACGTTAAATTAGAGTTTCGGTCAATTTATGCTTGAAAACCGTCGAAAATCGGTATATCAAAACTTTTTTACACTTTCCCACAGCAACTCACTTGTACTAAAAACCTACTTAACCCTAAACCATACCTTCTTTGAATCCAATCGTTTATTTTGATTAAATACATCACCAGGCACACCCTTACCTTCTTTTAAGTTAGTGTGAATAGACCTTTATCCTATTTCGCTTTCTTTTTAACAAAACAAAATTTAAAAATCTAAATTACAAATTCAAGACCAATCACCTTGTCTATAGCAGCAGCTCAAGTAAAGATAGGTATACAAGGTACAATGACTCTGACAAGGTCGTATTTTTATTTTTGAAGTTCAAGTCTTAAGTTTCATGTTTGATTGAAAAGAAAAAGATGGGATTGGCTTTATTTTCGTTAACAGAAAAAAAGTAGGGTGAAATGAGATCGATTTATTATTCAATCAATGACTCAAAATTATAGAGAAACAAAAAACATATAGGGCATAAGTATAACACGTGAAATGTGATTTTTTGAAAAATAAAAAGAAAAGAAATCAATTCAATAAAGCTTTATATTTCATTTGTTTCTTTCTTTGTGCATTTTTTTGTTGTAGGAACCTGCTGACATCTTTTGTTTCTGACACACTTCAAAATCAAATCTGTCTTTTCTCGGTAGATACGAGTATCAAAGCCTTCAGAGACCCATCACACAGACCATGAACAAAAATAAAATACCATTTAAGTTTAGTTTAAGGAGATTAACTGTAACAGACATGAAAATTCTTATATTTAAAGTTTATCGTTCGAAAATAAGAAGAAGAAGAAAACGGAGGAAAATCTTTTTTGTTGTTGTTTTTGTTGTTTGGATTATCACTAATCCGCAGCAATCCAAATGAAAAATAAAAAATAAAACCAAACGTATTTTCTTTTTTTTGTTGTTCGTCTGGGTTATTTAGCAGGTGGAGGTGGAGGCTTTGGCTCCGGCTATACTCGTAGTTATAGACTTATAAATCTCGGTGAATAACCGAGACGACTTCAATTTCTTTAGTCAAAAGAAGCAACAAAAATAAAAACACAACAACAAATGGAAAAAAGGATAACATAATACTACGAAATCAGGGAAAAAATAAAACAGGACTCTCCAAAGAAATGCCAGAAAAGATGCTTTGTCTACACTCTGCCTACATCACCCTCTTGGTTCTCGCTCTATGCACTCTATATCGACTTCGCCCTCCTTCTATCACCTTGCAACGACCGCCTACACCCGCCCCTTATAGTGCAGGACAAAAATCAGAACAAATGTGCTATAGTGCAAGGAACTTCAAGTAAGTTTCTCGGGTTTGATAAGGGTGGGAGTGAAATCTACCCCCACCCACAACAATACCCAACCCGTGTTGTAAGTTGAACTCGCGCGATTTTATAACTAGGTATGACATATTTGTTATGGAGCTGTGTTGTAATAGAATCGGGTGAAGTGAAAAGTCCTTTTTGCCTTTTTTCTATTTCTAGTCTAGAGGGGGTGGGCGCTCCCTTTTTATGTTGCATATATTTTTGGACACTTGTATGTTTTGTGATTTTTCTGTTGAGCTTTTCATACTTGTAGAATAATAATTGTGAGCAAAAGTTTAAATATATGTATATTTGTAGGTATGTATAATTTTTTGTTAAGAATGGAAATAGAAGTAGGTACATAATATTTTTCTCACGGTTCACTAAACTTGCTTTAGGAGGAGTGAGTTATAGGGAAGGCTTGGTTTTCTTTCATTCTTTCTTTCTATATTTTTATGGCGATATACATTTTTAGCCATGAAAAGTATCCCTTATTTGCATTTCGTCCTTGCTCTTTTATATTTTACTCATATTATCATATTGTCTGTCTCTGTAGACGTCAGCATGAAGATATAACTTTGTTCGTTGTTTGTGTTTATGTATTTTTATGTCTCTGACTGAGAGTTGGAAATTTTCTTTTTATTTCATTTATTTCTTTTATAGATTGAAAAGCAATTTTTGGCAAATTGTATTTATTAGTTTTCTTTATTTCTTTTTTCTTTTGTTCATTGTGTGAAAATTTTAAAAATAAAGACTTAAAAAAAGAGTGCTTAATGAGGTGTAAAAATAAGTTTAAGATTTTTTTTTTTGATACGGAAAGTAACATCAGTCAAATAGTTTTCTTGAATGGGAGTTATTCAAGTAAAAAAAAAGAAATATCTTTCAATAACTATATTAAATACAAAAATTGGGTGGCGCAACAGTCCGTTAAGAAGTATGGCCTAATGGCTTACCACTCTCAACCATTCCTGTGTTGGAGTACTGTTGTCAGATATGGAGGGTACCTACAGTTTTCAAACCGAATCCGAACGGCTAATTTGAGAACACACTTTTTATGACAAGAATTACTCGCAAGAGGCAAAAGAATGAAAAAACTGTAGATTGCATAGGCAGGGCTCGAACCTAAGACCTTTAGCATGACAGTCAATGCCACGAGTACTACTACATATATTAGATAACTATTTAATATACAAAGGTTACAACGGATTGAACTTCAGTCAATACTATTTCGAAGTTGACTCAATAAATCTGCAAATTTAACTCTAGAAGACAATACTTAACTAATTAGTTTTGTCCATAGTTTTGCTATTTTATTGGAAAAGTAAAAGTTGCCATATTATCTGTGGAATCCATTTGCCATTTTCAGTTGGTTTCCAATTTAGCATTACCAAATAATTTATTTATGCTAACAAATGTTTTATATTTTGTATCGTGGTACAATACCTTAAGCATGTTTTCTAATAAAATGTTCATTGTGAAATGTGTGAACAATTTTTCTCAATGTTTATTATAAGTTTTGGAATAATTTATTATCAATTCTTAAAAAGAATTCATGACAGAAAATATCGGTTTTTAAATCTTGTACTTCTAAAAATGCAATTATTCTAGTGTATGAATTTTTTTAAACTATTAATTATTACAATTATTAATATCTTAAACTTTTTTTTTCTTTCAGGTAATGATCCATTTTTGATATTTAATTTCATATGGTAAGCATTTTAAATCTATTTTTTTGAAATAAAATTGAGAAGGTGTTTAGCTTCCCAAAGAAAATTATTGTAATCTGTCCGATTTGTAGAATTGAAACTTTTGACATTTCTTGACGTTTCAAGGTTTCTAGAATCTAATATTTAAGGTTCTTAGAAATGTGTCAGTTTGTGCGTGCGTACATATGTTTATATGCGTCCGTACTTTCGCGATGCCTTTTTTCGTTGGCCACACCTCAAGAACCAGCAGGGATATTGAATTTTAATTAATTTAGTTTTACAAATTATAATGTTTTTTCTAATCTAAGTAATTTAAAAAATGTATTAAGTGTGGTTGACGCCAAATATCTCGCAAACCAATAACGCTAGCGACTTCAGTTAAAATGTATATTATACAGTCCCTTGCCATATTATAAGACGCACTTTAGATTTTATGCAAAATCACAATTTTCAGCTATTTTAATCAGGTTTTTGAATATTGCAATGCATTTGAATTATTTTGTATGCAATATATAACCTATTTCTTACTTTTTTTTTGTAATAAAACAACAGATATATAGAATATATTTTTTCTATAATATTTAAAAATATTGCGTATAAGCTAATAGTTATAAAAATTCTGCAGTGCGTCTAATAATATGGCCAGAGCCTGTACATTGTGATGTGGAAGCAAATTAAAATAGAAAATTATATTACCTCCAAAATAATTGTTTGCGTCAAAAGTTAAGGGTACATCTGGTAATTATTTTTAAGACTGTTTTATTTTACAATACTCTTAAGGATTTGCAAAAATTGATTTTCGACTTGAATATCTTGAGAACATTTAATAAAATGTATAATTTTTCGAAAAACAAATCTCGTTAAAAAGAGAAATTATTGAGATCAAACTTTTATTATCTATACACAATGTTGCTATTAGCCTGTATAGTTAATTTTTAAGAAAAACCCAATTGACAACATTATTAATATACGAGTATTTTTTAACTTTAAGAAATATCGACAATGGGAATGGGAAGATATCATTGTTGGTCGCATCCCAGCAATTTTGTATTAACTTCCGATAGCAAGTTATTGTAAATTAAAAATGTTGACATTTCTCGATATTTCAAGGTCCCTAGAATCTAAATAAAAGATTTCTAGAGAGATGTATGTGTACGTGTGTACGAACCTTCGCAACTTTTCGGGAAACTTTCGGGAAGGGTTTTTCAACAAGAGCGGGTAGGTGTTGAAATGAAATAAAACAAGCTGTGTGTAAGGTATTAACAAAATTACTATTTTATTTGAAAAGCGCATGTATGCCATTAAGTTTGGCATGACATCATTTAAATATCCGCCTTGGCTTCTTACCCGAGTGGTCCAAATTTTCAATAACACTTCCCCATAAATTTGGCTGAGTTGGTGTCGTTGTCGTCCCATATACGTCAATTTACCTTGTTAATAAAGCCATTCACCCAAAAATGCGCCTCGTTACGAAAGATGATTTTTCGGCCAAAATTGGGGTCCTCTTCCAAACGAATTGAAGGCAAGTCAGCAAACAAACGGCGTTGTTTATGGTTATGGACTTTGAGCACCTGGGCCAGTTGGGTCTTGTACGGGTGTAGGCATTAGTCTCGACGAAAAATTATTCAAGTTGAAGTCTACGAAAGGCCGAGTTCTTGTGCACTGCGAGGAATAGACTGCTTTGGGTTCTGCTGTACCGTTGCAATGCACGCAACGTTCATTTTGATGATCATGATGATTTGGCATAAACAACTGAATAATGAGCAAAAGATTTGCAAAACAAAATGGCCGCCACTTGGCGCCAAATTTTACCCTCGCCAATTGAAAAACCCTTTAGTAGAGATATCGACTTCAAACACATTAAAAGATAATAATAAAAAAATATGCAGAAAGGACTCTCAAAAGAATTGAGTGGGTGCTTTTTTTCCATAACAGTTTAAAAACAAATTACGATTTTAATTAACCTAAAATATCTTACGTACCAATAAGCCTAGCGACTTGAATTAAATTGTATATAATATATGTGGGAGGTGATGCCACTCCAATTATGTTTTATAAAATTTATATACAAGAAGAAAAAATAATGAATTAATGTTTTTTTTTTTATAAATCAAGAAACTTAAAACAAAAATCCAAAAAAATAACGTTTTTGACATCTGGTAAACTTTTAAGGAAAATCGAATTCACATTTTGTTTACAAAAAATACAAACATTATGAAAATGTGATAAAAATTGATTTTCGACCAAAATGTATTTAAAAAATTTTAAGATATTTGGCTCAAAATAATTTGATCCTATACAAAATATTTTTTTCAACATTCAGTATTTTAAGAAAAATCGAATTGACAGTTTTCGTACAAAAATAAAAACCTATACAAAAATTACTACAACTTGGTAAAAATTTATTTTCGATTCTCGATGGTTTTATTCTTTGCTTTTTTTTGTTGTTATCGAAAGATAAGATAAGAAAAATCCTATTTGAACTTTTTTATATAAGAAATAATAACTTTCAAAAACGTTACCAAAACTGATAAATATTGAGTTTAGACTAAAAATCTCGGGAACAAAAATAGACATGACATGAAATTTATTTTATCATATGAAAAACATTGTTGCTAACTTTAAGTTAATTTAAAAAAAAATCTATTGGCAACTTTTTTTTACAAAACACGAAAGTATACAAAAACAAAAAAAAACTAGAGTTTCAGGAGAACAAAGAAAGATATTGACTCTAAATTATTTATATCACACACAATATTGTTACGAATATTTTGTTAAAAAATTTAGCTAGTCAACTAAAAAATAAATAAAGTAAATCCTTTATGCCCTTAACCGATCTATGAAAATGGGCACAAGCCGCTGAAGATAGATTTTCTTATGCTAATAGCATCAAAAATATTCTTCTATATAGTTTACATATATAAATTAAATAACCTTGTCAATAGGTTTTATTTTGATATTATAAAAAGAGTAGTTTTTAAGAGAAACCTATAGGTGTATATTAAATTGTAAAGAAGAAAAGCAAGCCACTAATAATGACATATGATATTAGCCAAATAGCCTTTGAGGTTACGGTTACATCACTATATCCATTTGATGAAATCTTCCAGGACCAATCCGAACGTTTATAGCTATACGTCGTCGATAACGAATTCCGTCTTTACGGTTTTGAATCGATTGTTGGCCAGTAACATAGACCTTACATTTCTCTTCTAAAGATTTTAAATCACAACAACATTGTCAGGAAACTTTTGTTCACACTACGAATTGTTACTGTACAATTTTTAGCAATTTTGTTTGTGATTTTAAACAATTTCAATACGTTTTTAAGTGTGTACATGCGTGCATTTTTAGTGATGGCTAGTTTCAACTTGTTAAATGCCAAAATGATAATAGCTTTGGAATTGGCAGCTGTACCAATAGTGGACTATTCAAAATGTAACTCCTTATTGAAAAACCGTATATTTAATTTATTTTTTACTGAGAGCATTTTTTTCCACACAAAATTGTTAAATTTCAAGTCAAAACACAACAAATTGAAGAATTTAGAGGCATACGACTTCTGTTACTATTTTTTTTTTTTATAACAAACAAATATCATGAAAATTAGAATTCTCTTTTTTTTTAACTTAGCAGCTGAAAACGTCTAAACAGTGACAGTTCGTGACAAAAACACATTGCAGAAAAACCTTAGTCTGGGGACAGCCCTATTGATTTGAAGTATTAGAAATTTAAATGTTATATGAATTTATTTAACTAAAAGGCAAAGTAACCCCTTAGTGATTTTAACTTTACTAATAATATGTCATCAAATGAAAAGAAGCTAAAATCCTTTCCAATAATCAAAATTATAGTTTTAATTTAAGAACTCACTAAAATTACTTTAACGTTTAAGATTTTGCTCCAGTAACTTTATTAAAAACTCCCATTATTATACAACCTTCTATTCAAACCTTTTACCTAGATATTTCGAAATGATGTAACGTATTTTATAATTTATCATAAATTTTCGAATTAATTCAAACTTAGTGGAATCTTATGTTGAAGAAGAAGACAAAATAGCAAAAACACTTATATTTTCATTTTCTTTTTAATAAAAAGTAATACGCGAGGCACAGGAAAGTTCAAACGAGGTTAATAAGACTAATTGCCAATTTGCCTCGTTCCATAATAAGTATAGATACATTTTATATAGAGGGAGAAATGAACATGAACACAACACCTCTGTTTGTAAAAATAAGAAAAGTGAATATAAGTCAAGACGACCGCGATGCGACGCGACGACGAAAGAAAAGATCAAAAACATTTCCAACAACAACAAGAAAAATTTAATTTCTTTTAACTAGACAATAGTAAAATTGGAATGATAGGTCTCGCCCTCCGCCTACTATCTGTGCAACACTCTTACGTAATCATCACCAAAGATGCATCATCATCATAAGAAACTCTTAATAATAAATCGACATCAGCTGAAGGCATACAAAAAGAAATAACAGACAAATTAAATTTATTATTGCAAACGCAACAAAAATCCAAGGACTCTTCAATTCAGCAAGTTGTCAATTGATAAACAAACAATTGGCAAACAAAAGCTTATGACCAAATACGCGTGGGTATTGATTTGAACGGTCTCAGCTGCTTCACACCCATATTATTCTCCATTTCACAGTCAGCACCGCGCTTGGTGCGTTTCCTGCAGAAGGCAACGCCATAAAGATCACAAAGGAGAAGAAGCATCGTCATCCTCGTTGTCCCAAAGAAAAGAAAGAGTTTCATCATCATCGACGCGTCAGGCGTGTAATTGAGATCGCTTAGTGTGATCAAGACCAAGGAATGTCTCCATCATTTCCAGAGGCGACTCGGTGTGGCGAGACGCACCGAAATGATGAGTTTCTTGTCCAGATCTAGAAAATCGGAGTGCAGAGATTCGACGATACAACTCAAGAAGACGCTACAAAGACGCGACGTTAAGTCGGCGGCGTCTTCGTCGTTGTCGACAGTCAACGTAGACGTCGACACATAAATAACAATAAACGCACAAATGTGTAACAAATATGGATCTTCATCTTCCATACCGATCAGATACCGCTATTGTAATGCAAAATGGCTGGAATTATTAACTGTTGTTATTATTTTAAAGTGGATGTTGCATTGTGAGTAGGTACACTCTCTTCAATTGTCAACCCTCAGCCCCCCTTCTTTTCTCATATGTCTATTACACACCCCTTATTGACAGAGGGAAAGAAGAAAAAACTGAAGGGGGGAGGGAGGAATGAATATGTAAAGTAAATTTTCAAATTAAAATGGATGGCAGCGATACTTGATGCTTGATGATGATGATTAAATTGAATTTGAAATTCTGATTATGACAAATATAGGGTAAATGCCACATCATTTCCTTGACAATGTAAATAAGAACTCATTTACTTTGTTCGTAAAATTCTCGAGAAATGTCAAGAAATTCTCAAAGGCATTGCAAATTTATAACGAATGGTGCAAAATTTTGGTAGAAAAGAAAGTTCTATTGAATTTACGAAAGACAAATTTCAAATTTCAAGCTGATATTTTATTATAATTTGCGGCCAGAAATGACAGATTCATAAAAAGCAGGATATGTCAATTGTCAATAATTTTTTAAGAGAAAAAAATCCACAATTGAGCAATTTACCCTAAATGTCAGTAATTTTCATTTTATAGCATTTTCCGTTCTTTTCGTCTACTTTATTCAAATAGCAGCTATGCGTAAGTACCTAAGTCAATGTAAAGAGAAGGCTGTAGTTTATTATTATTTTATTCTTTCTATGATGGAAAAATATTGCGTGTGGAGGGAGCAGAAAGTGTATCTACATTATACAAAAGTTGTGATTTAACTAAGTGCGTTTTGGTGACATGGTTTTTTGGAGGCTGGCAAATTGCTAGAATATGCAAATTTTTCAATCCCACATGAAACTAGTTTTATAATGAAGATATAAAGGTATAGAAGTATTAGGACTGTGTACAAGCAAAATAATAATTATTATCATTGTTTTAGTTTTATGTATTCTGTAATTGAGATTTGAGATGAAAGATTAAAAAATTATGACAGTTACTACATCAAAGTCACTTGGAGACGAAGTACTTTCTACAAATGAAACAGGTTTTTAGGTTACATTCCTTGAATTTTGATGTGTAATTATGTTTTTAGTTTGGTGATTTCTAATTTGACAGCTGTCAAAAATACAAAATATGATTTGATTATTTTGACAGCTGTCACTTGATTTATTCTCAGTTTGGTTTGCCATTTCATGATGAACAGACTAACTCCAGAAGATTGTTTTCAAATCATGCAAACGTAATACCAAAATAATGGTTCCGTTCGCACGACACAAGAAACAATCAATTTATACAATCAAACTTTTAGTGAGTGCATGGTGGTATCCAAGATCGGGTGATTTAGCAATGCTGGTATATTTTATCCGGGTTTATGTGAAGTCTCTTGTCAACCTAGACAATCCCGAGACGATTAACAAGATTATCTCGCCCGTTTTTGCTGATATACTGCCCGAATTTCTGCGAAAATTGCTCGAAAATTAGGTCCCTCGCAGACACAAGAACGAAATAATTTGTAAACATAAAGACGAACTCTTGGCCTTCTAATTAATAAATGGAATTTAAATGGCTTTAGATTTGCTGTGTCCAAAAATCTGAACACAACAGTGCGGCACACCTAATTCAAGGATTTAAATAATCCAATTACGTTCCAAAAAATTGACATTATGCGTCATCTCGATACACCAGGGAAATTTAGACTCTGAATTAAAGGATGAAAAAGCGAACGGTATTCTACTTGAGCTGTATAAATAAGGAACTGTTACACTTAAAGAAAGGCTAGTTACACTTTTCAATAAATTGAGAAGGTAACATAAAGAAGTTAAGGAATTTTAAGATGCAATCATATTCGCAATCCACAATAAAAGATCAGTGAAGGAAGCTTCAAACTGCCGTGAAATTTCTTTTCTTATCGAAACTTATAAGATTCACAACCTGGATATAAATAGGGAAAGTTTGGAAGGATTCAAACCTTATCATTTAGATCATTGATAATATTTTCATTCCTAGAAGTCTAGTGGAGAGTTTTAGCACGAAAAATAAAAAACTGTTTATATTTTTCTTCGACATCAAAGCAGCTTTCGACACAATCAATCTAGGACCTTATTTTATAAGTTTTAAAGTTTAGAAGTACGATTTAAATTCGGTCGTGTGTTCGAAGAGTTGTACAAAGAAACTTAGTCGGCAGTGTGGAAAGGTGCGGAACTTTCTGACTGATTCGCAACGACAACAGGAGTAAGGCAGGGTTGTATATTGATCCCGACCTTGTTTGGCTTTGTTATTTGCGGATGATATAGTTATGTTGCTATGCTTATTCCCCAAAAACTCTTCAACTCATGATGAACAAATTATACCACTATTGCAGTTTATGGAACTTAATTGTTAATGCACAAAAGAACAGAATTATGGTTTTTAAGAAAGTTAAATTTCGGTATGCCTCGAATGCAAAATTGACGTATAACTGTGGCAGTAATCTTTTCAAACCATTCGAGAATGGAAAAACAGATGCTTTATTATTGGAAACATTGTGTATAGTAGCGAATTCAAAGTGTTTGAAGTGGTTGCTGTAAGTATACTTTTGTAAACCAACTACATAGTTCCTTAACTTCTTTAAACTGAAGTACATCAGCCCTGTCAAAATTGTTAGTTATTTAACACTTTGATAAGTACCTACACATTCTTTTCGTCAACTGTAATTGCTTCGGTACGTATTTCTTCCATTTCCAGTTTTATAATTGCTGAGGTCATTGGGTGGTAGCAATATATTATTGTTTAATTATTTTTTACCATATTTAAGTTATTAATCAATCTGGAATGTGGTTACATCTGGAAAAATTACTTCTTCGTTTTATTCAATTCAATTGTTGGCTTAGTCGCTGATATCAATTTAAGGAGTGACTTTTCCTCAGTAACCGCGTTCGTATTCTAGAACTGGGCATTTAAGATATTCTGGTCTATGGTATTAACTTCTTTTGCTCTCTCTATGGTTTGCTTATAATCTTTTAGGCCGTCTTTCTCACTCTCTTGCACTGTGTGCAGTTTTTAGCTGTTTATTTTTTAAACCATGTTTTAGTTTGGAAAGCTCATCAAAATACTGTTCTAGCATTTCGTAGTATAAACCTTCCACTTCTTCATTGTTGTATTCCAATAGATTCTTGGTATACAAATTTTGCATTTCTGTAAATAAGATCTCTAAATGCCTTACTTTTTCTGTATCAACTGATTGCAGTACTCAAAAGTAGTCAATTTTTCTTTTAATGATATTTATTTTTTTTCATTCTGAATTTCTTTACCTTTTTGGAAAATGAAAAAAAACAAAAAAATATTTATTTATAATATTTCAGCTAAGTGCTGATGTATTCAAATAAGGCTTTGAGGTAGCAAAAGTTTGCTTTTTATATTTCTTATAATTTCCAAAATTCAAAAGGTTTTTTTGCAGGATATTAACTTTTCTGCTTGATGTTTGCTGAAAACTGACTCTTTGAATTTTCATAAGTTCTTATAGTTTTCAGGTAATCAACTTTCAGGTAATCTTATTTTATCGACTCACAGACTTACTCTTTTGTATATATGTTTTTTTGCGATAGGAGACTTCTGATTCTCTTACAATGTTCTGCAAAAATTCTTTAGTTGGTCATCTATCAGCTGGTAGACGTTTTGACAATTCTCTATTTAAGTTCGTTTGGTGCAATTCTACTCGATTATTATCCTATTTATTTTTTAAGAAAAATAGAATTTTTAGTTTGCTGTTTTGAGCGCTTAGCATAAGAGTGGTGAAGAAGGGCATAATCCAAAAATATCTATAGACACGAGCAGATAGCCGATCACAGATTGTTCTGGATTTCGTATAAACGTAAATTTTTCTTCCGCATCACCTTTTTGAATACCGTTCATTATATTCAGATTAGTACGCGTGGCATGATGGTTAGTGCGTTGTAATGTTATGCAAGGGGTCTTGGGTTCAATCCCTGCCTGTGCCACCTAACTTTTTGGGTACTGCCTCTTGCAAGGAATTGACAAATCTTCCAAGAGTAATTCTTGTTATGAAAAGTGCTTTCTCAAATTAGCTGTTCGAATTCGGCATATAAACTGTAGGTCCCTTCCATCTCTGACAACATTACTCGCACGCAGGAATGGTTGAGAGTTGTAAGTCACTAGGCTCTGGTTCTTCATGGACTGTTGCGCCACCTATTTTTTGTATTTTTATTTATTTAAGTAAAACATTTAATTGGAGCACCTTATATTTTTGACTGAAGTGCATACTTTTGAAAAATTACTAAAAAACGTGTTTTTTAGAAAAAATAAATTACGTCATCGTACTTTATTTATATTCCATACAGAAAAAACTAGTTGTCAAATTAAGTTCTCAGTTAGACTGTTGTGAATTTTTCTAAGTAAAAACATGCAACATTCTTATTCGATAAATGACCATTTTAGTTCATTAATTAAATAATAATAAACAAAAACCAATGTTTAAAGTTCCTTGTTCATTGAACTTCGACACGCCAAAAAATGTATAATATTATTTAATTGGTCTTAATTGACTTGACACTGTATAAACAAGAACCATTAATATCAATTTGAATAAACCGTCACGATAAAAACACATATTGGAACATTTTTAAATGTCTTTTAAATTTAAAACTTATCCTATCTCATGTTTGAATGTCATCAGGTGGTGATTTTCCTATGAAATTGTTATTGCTTCTCTGGCATTTTGAAAGAAGGAAATTGGAATTTCAGTTTAAGAAAAAAATATATTGAAGAAAGAAAAACATAAATAAATTAAAACCACATGTTGTAATGCAAATACCTCTGTCTTTCCTATCAAAGACAACAATTTTATGTGTCTTGTAAGATTGTCTTTAAATTTCATTTAAAATGTATAACAAAATTATTCGTGCGAATAAAAATGAAGTATTTACAATTTTTTACTCACATCACACCACCTAGTGTGTATCGTAAGTATACTCTGACTTGGCTATAGATTACTCTATAGAGCTTGAGATGGCAAAACTGGCGCATTTTTCATTGCGCTCAATTAATCAGTTTCACAAAGGAATGCTTCACCAAGTAATGCACATATACTCGTAGACTACGAGTAAAGTACATTGCAGACTTCCTGTGCCATCCCATCCATCGTCAGCAACAGCAGCAGAGATGATTCGATGGTCTTGTCGCACGACTTGGTTTGGTTCAGTGAACTTGTACTTGAAAAGCAGATGGGTAACGCGTATTAAAGTCTTAGACATATAATATCTTTACAAAAAATATAAGATTTTAAAGAAAAAATTCAAGGAGAAGAAAATAGATTATTAATATGTTTTAAACCGATGATTATGTGTATAAATTAAATTTTATCATAATTCATAAACAAAGTTGTTAATTGCGATGACAGGTGTTCAACAGAGTATACCGATTGGTATGAATACGTTTAAAACATTTAAAAGTTTACACTTCAGTTGGTTTGAATATTTAATAGTCTTGAAAATTTGTAAACGAACAAAACTAGATCAAATTAAGTGAGCTTGCATGACAAAGCGTCTCACATTTTTAAAATGAGTCTTGTCGAAAATAATAATTCAAACTACCAAATATTTAAAATAAATTCTGTGGGTTGCAAGTGAAAAATTCTGCCAAATTACCAAAATTTCAAGGAATTCTCAAACGTTTATAATTGCACTCTATTTCGGTCGTAATATCAAGTATAGAGATTCTTTTTTTAGTTGCACATCAAGAATGTAGAATACTTTAACAAAATATGTTTATTTTAATCATTTTGATTATTCGTCTATTCGTCCATGCGGTCGATTAAATACAGCTATCTTAACCGACAAAGGCGACTGTTCTTTCGCCTTTTTATCAGTGGTCTACCGGATTCTACAAATTTTAACAATACGGGTGAAACCGACCATCGTATGTTAAACAGGCCTCATATTGAAACCCCTGAGCTAAAACATAATAACATTAGTCATAATATAGGAAAAGCTTGTGTAAATTATAAATAATTGTGATTCTTTCCTCTTTCATAAACCAAACCACTAAAATTTCCCCTCAATCGGACGAGAACATAAGAAGTTTTTCAGGGTCCATTTTGTTTTCTTTAATTTAAAAAAAAATATTGTTTTCTGGTTTATATTGCTAGAGGCCTTATTTATGCGTTTTTTTTTTTGGGAAAATAATTACAGATTTGAACTTTGTATTTTTTCTTATACGGTATATTCTCAGTCATAATTTTTTGTAATGTAAAAACCTTGCAAAAGTCTGGTGGCAGATATATGTATGTTTTAATACGATTATAGTAATGGGTCCGTAGATCCGAGACGTTTTTAGGTCGTTCATAGCTCAAGAATCAGTAGAGATATCGACTTCAAATAAATTTGATTATATAGATCGTATTGCAGAAAAAAATCCAATCAACGTTTTTTTTTCATAACTCAAAAAAACTGAAAAAAATTTGTCATCTCGAAAATTTACGCATAAAAAAATGATTTTATCTCCAATGCAATTTTGTGCAACGAAAAATAACGTTTTTAACCTCTGGTAAAGTTTTGTGAAAAATCGAGTTCACAGTTTTTTCAATAAAAAATAAAAACCTAAAAAAAAGCATTTCTAAAAATTGGTAAAAATTGATTTTCGACTCAAATATCTTTTCAAAAATTAAAAATATTGGTTCCAACCTTGTTTTATCTCACATAAAATATAGTTTTCGACATTCAGTGAAATTATGATAAATATCCAACTGTCCGTTTTTTCGTTAAAAAAAATCTACAAAAAACAGTACGAACATTTGTTAAAAATGATGTTTGGTTATCAATATCACGTGAACAAAGTATTGACTTCAAATTAATTTCATTCATCTAATTTGATTTGTTTTACAAGAAATAAAAACTTTATGGAAATGCTACTAAAATTGAAAAATTGGTTAACGACAACTAAAATATCCCGTTACCAAAAATAGAATTTGAAATCAAACTATTCCATCATATGCAAAATATTGTTATTAATTTTTAAATTTTTAGAATAATTCAATTGACAACTTTTTTTTAACAAAACACGAAAACCTTTAAACTTTTTAAGCAAGATAAATCGGCAGAACGGATGGGAAGTTATCAGTGTGGGTCGCAAGATTAACGATTTGTACGTAACGCGTTGACAGTTTTATCACACTTCGGCATAAGATGCCGAATAATTGATGGGCCGAGTATGATTTTAATTCGGTCGTGGGTCGATTTTTAAAGACTCCCGAAAACATTGAATCGGTTAAAGAGATTTAACTTGAAAATCCACGACTTTCGATACAGGACTAGGACTTTCAAGACCGAAATTTAAAAAAAAGGTTTGAAAGTTCCATCCATCCAATATTCAAATAGTGAAAGTGATTTTTTTGACGCCAACATTTTTTTGACACGATGCTGGAGCGTTTTCATACTGTGAATCCCAATTTTTGGAGCGACGAGGCTCATTTTCATTTAAACGGACACGTTAATAAAAAAAACTGCCGTTACTGGGCTTAAAGAACCCATAATTATCGACTGAAATACCAAAGACCTTTTTTTCAAAAATGCTCCGGCTAGGAGACAAATGTCAATAGTGACGCATAATAAAAAATTTCTTATTGGAAAACTTGCAAACTCATCGTTTTCATCGCCCTCGCATTTCTAACGGATAGAGATTCGATGAATTTGCTTCGGGAAGCTTTCCCGTAAAAACTTATCAGTTGCTTTAGCAAAATGGCCGCCGAGTGTCCCGACTTTACCCCAATTGATTGTGTTGTATGGGTCTACCTCAAAAAGAGTTTAAAGCCACAATCCACGAACTCTTGTGAATTGAAGAAAACTTCTGTTGTGAACAGTTGCAACTCGAAGGAAGATATTAAGATACAGTCCTGTGTGAACTATCGACACACCTAACAAATTTCTCCATCTAGCTCGATCCCCAGCCAGATGTTGCGCTCCAAGTGAGGGTGGGTGAGGTCACTTTCGACATGTTAGCACGCCAACTGATTCGCGGTCTTCCTCTACTGCGGTGTGCTGTTGGTGTGGATTCCAAGACTTCCGAAGTCGAAGCATTGGTTTCCGTACGCTCTACGTGACCCAGCCACCTTAGTCGTTGGAGTTTTACCCTTCTGGCTAAGTCTACGTCGCTGTACAGCCCGTACAGCTCGTCGTTCTATCTTCTCCTCCACTCCCCTTCGATGCATACGGGACCGTAGATCACACGAAGAATTTTTCTCTTGAAACGAGACCCAAGGTGCTTTCATCCGCTTTTGTCATGACATTATTTTCAAATATTGAAATCCGAATTATTATTATGTCGTTTAATATTTCAAATATGTCATAAGTTCGAATACGACTTCAAAATCAATTTATTACTTGAGTTTTTTAAGATTAATTTGAAAATCTCCTATATTCCGTTTACAAATTTTTCGTATCTTATTTGTTTTTCAATAAATTCTCAACGCGAATATTAAAACATTACCAATTCATAGTCCTAAGGTTTTTCAAATACAGAATCTATAGCATATACATACATAACCAAAATCAAAGTTCGGTTTCAGAATCAGAACTTAAAATTTACTCAAAAACGAATTTTTCAAAAACGTACATGAAAATATATTCAAGGTTTTTAAAACTTCAGATATAATCTCATAAATAATGAGAAATTATGACAACTAAGTGAGAAATACTAAAATGATTTGAACTAGAATTGTAGTCTGCGAAAACATGGTGCAATATTTTGTTATATTTTAGCATTTCTAGAGAGGTATGTATGTATTTTAAAAACGTGATGGTATATAAAAATATTGAGGTAAAATTCCAATTCAGGGCAACAAATTCCTTTAAAAAAACACAAATTAGGAAACAAACTGTATTTCGCTCGAGAAATCACTTTATCTTCTTTGATACTACCTCCAGCATTTCCAATATTTGTTTTATTGTTTAGTGATCAATGATTTTGGAAAAAAAGCTTTTTCTTACAAAAGCACAGATAAAGGTTAGTCGCTTCAATCGGCATTGAAAATTCTGTAAATTGAAAATTCTGTAAATTGAAAATTCTGACTTAATGAAACCCTTTGATGAAATAACGCTGTTCACATTTCTTAAAAAAAATATGGGTTTTCACGAGTTTATCTTAAATGATACGACCTTGAACCATAGCAGCAGGATCCCGCAATAAAAGCGTTTTTTTTTTAACTATTTATTAAATAGCAAAGGACAAAGCAGGAGCGTGTTCAAGTTATATCCCATTAGCCAATATGAGGACACAAATTTTATTCCTAATTCTGTCACATTTTAGAATGATAATCATGTCGAATATCTATAAAAGAAAAAGAACAGTGTTATAATCTACCACCCCCTTCCCCATCCACATGTCAGTTTGAACATTCACCCATTTGTATTTTTATTATTATTGCCTTCCATCAGCACCAATTAAATCATACTTCCTCCAAAACTCATAAATTTAAAAAGGGAAGAAAAATATCAATCGTGCAAAATAGTAGCTGATGTGTTCCAGATTCTATACTTCCTTCCTACTTCGCGTCGTCGCCGTCGTCATCGTGACGTCGTCGTCATCGACAACATAAAAATACCCCTGTGTCATCATTAAAGTTCACGAGTTTCTATCTCAGGGAGTCATAATGTTTTTTCATTCATAATGAAAGGTTTCTATACCCGTAGAAGGTATGTTAGAGTTATCAAACTCCGAGTTGATCTCTGTTCCGATAGAGCTCTGTTTTACCCATCGACGACGACGATGGCGAGGACTACGAGCTTAGACGCCGCCGCCGCCGCCGGTTGCCGCCCGTCGACATGAACCTGTATATTTAAAGTTGTGCCCTTTTATGTTGATGTGATGAATTTGAAGTTTGCCTTTAGAACTAACGAACGCCATCAGAGCCGGACGGACACTAACGAATTGATTTCAGTTCACTAAACAAAAAGCTTCAATGTTTATACTGCTGATGATGATGATGTTGATGATCTGCACATAAACATATGTATATTCACTATATTCAGAAGGATGGTGAAATTTAAACAAAAACATTAAATTAAATCAGACTTCTTTTTGTTTTTTAATTTTACCTTTCTAAAAGCAAACAAAAAACAAATTTCATTGCAAAATGAATATATAAGAACTTTACAGTTCCTTTAAACTTTATATACCTTTTATGTAAAGCCATAAGTCATATAGCCTGAACTTACTTTGTTTGTCCATCGGGAAGGATGAGTCACATTGATTTTTATTATTTAAACAAAAAACAAAAAAAAAACTACCTACATGTTGGACAGAAAATTTATTCTTAATTATGACATCGATCTAATGACAGTTATACGATGTTTGTTTTTTGAATGACAAACAAACTTTGTAAATTAAAATCTAAATTTTATAAACTTTTAAATATGGAAAAAGTTTCGCAATTTTACATCAGAGAAAAATTATTATGCGTTGAACTAGTTTTGAGTTTCAGTCTTTTTTTTTGTTTTTTAGTTTTATTTTAATATAAAATTCTTAAATGTGGATGATGCAGGGTTAACGTAACCATATCAATGTTTCATAGTCTGTGAAGTAACGGTTTAAATTCTTTGAAATGTATTTTTTAAAATTCACTGACTTACTTGTATGCTTGTATGTTATATATAAAAGTAAAAGGTGTAGGGTTTTTAAAGACGAATTGAAATAAAAAAGAGCCTGGCAGGTGACTGGCACTGATAGCTACGAGTTGGGTTCGATATCCCGGTTTTTTCCATTCCCGTTTATCAAAATCCCGATTTTTGAAATCCCGTTTTTTATAATCCCGAATTTGAAATCGCATGATTTTTTAAAATTAAACAACTACATAGTTTTGATTGCCAAAAAAACATTGTAAAAATATTAATATTAATAAAAATGAGAACATTTTTTAAATTTAGACACAAAAACAAACTCAAATCAATTAACAAAGTATACTGTTGTCATAATTATTTTAGTTTACATAATTGTTTTCTGTAGGCTATACGACGCAAAAAAGCCAGTTTTATTAGTATTTTAAAAAGCGCGATTCCGATACACTTCTTAATTTAATATTCAAACCTTTTACTCCTATTGTTATTTAGTTTAATTCACGTATTTTGTAAAAAAAAAAAACAAATCGACGGGTTTTGACCGGAATTAATTAGGAGTTTAAAGATGCAGGATTTTAAAAGAGGAGACTTTAAAAAATGAATATTTTAGAAGACGGGAAGACCTTTTATTTAAAAGTGGGATTCCCATACGCTCTCGAAAGCTACTTATGCGTACATTTCTGTCGATATTTCTGAAAGTTACAAAATTTTAATAAGATGTGTAAGATATTTTATTTTGAAGTCAAAATCTTCGTTTGGTCTGAAGATAATTGAGTCGAAAACCATTCCTTTTTTAGTTGTTATTTGTAGGTTTTCGTTTTTTTCTTAACAAAGTGCTTTTCTAAGAAATTGAATACAAGTTAACAAAAGTATTTTGCATATGATAAAATTAGTTTTATTTCAGCATCCGTTTTTCCCCCCGAGATATTTTAGGCGAAACCAATTTTAGCGGGATTTCTTGAAGGTTTTAGTCCTTAAAAGGAAAATGCCGATTGGATTTTTCTAAGAAAATTACCTTGTGTAATTTTGAACTCAAAAAATTCCTTGATTCTCAAGTCAAAAATAAGTATTTTTATGATTTTTTTTTAAACTTTCAAATATTTTTTTTAAAATGTTATTAAATTTTAAAAAACAATGTTTTCATATTTTTTAATTAGTTTGAACCCAATATCTTTAATTTTTGTCGAAAATCAATCTTTACCAAATTGTAGCAGTTTTTTGTTAGGTATTTATTTTTTGTAAAAATTGTCACTTCGATACTGTAAATATTTGTTTTTATTTTTTTTTGATTTAAAAAATTGATTGCATTGATTTTTTTTTCGACCACTACCACTTAGATTGAATTGTGTAATATATAATTGAATTATAGTCGCTTGGGTTCGAGAGATATTTGAGGCCCTTCTCAATTCCTTATCTGTAAAACAATATTCATTTGAAATAAATATTTCTTGAGACATGGCTCACGATAAAAAAGTATCTCGAACCTACGGAGCACAGTATTGAAATAAAATACCAAATGAGACTGATTTGATTCCAAGCTCCTTTTTCTAACTTCATTCTTTAATTCGTTTTTCAATAATAGAGCTTAATCTGTTAATACCCGATGACTGTTTCCTCATAGTTATTTAAAAGCTTGTCCTCAAACTTCTTTAATGTCAGCTAAAATAAGTAGGGATTAAGTCATTGATAAAATAAAAAAAAACCCAATGATTTTTTCAACTGATGCTCGTGTCATATCGAAACCTCTCACTAATCTTTTTCTGTTATTCAAAGCGTATGTGTCCTGAGTTCTTGAAAGATTTATTATCTAAATTTTAAAAAAGCTCTAAAAATGGAATCAAAAAGTGTATGGACCGACAGCATAGCTATCTTGAATTTCAGAACTCTTCAAAAGCTTCGTATATGACTCACGACTTTCTGAAAAATATAGTCGTGAGTCATAGATATATTAAGCCCTTCCCGCCATTTTATCGTAAGCGCCATTTTCACTAAAAAGACAACTTAATTATTAAAACTTGCTAGTAAGACATAGAGCCTTGAAGGCTATTGTCAGATTGTCTTAACTTAAGCATAATTAAGAATTTCCAATACTGACTATGGTTACAAGTTGTATCAAGAATCAGCGGTAAGCTTTTGGTTTGTCGTTTACGTACAATTTATTTTGTCGCTTACTGTAAATTAGTGAGAAGGGTTCGATATATATGGCCCTAAATTTAAAGCTCTTGGCTTGTAGAATCAAATCTACAGATTTCTTTTTCGTTCTTCCTTTCAAAACTTATAACTCCCACATCTTAGCCTTGAACAGGTTATTTTGTTTATTATAACTTTTGATGGAATAATAAAAAAAAAAGATATTGTTATTGTTTTTCCTACGTTTAAATATTTACGAAAAAATTTGTGGCCTAGAAAGGAACCGCACGATGAACTACATTTTATAAATAATTATATAAAATGTTGTATCATAAAACGGTACATTTTTAGGAAACATTCAAACTTTTGAAGGTCCAATTACTGTATGATATCTATTAATTCTTGGCTTTTATAAATAAGCAGTTTTCCTTACTGCTTAAAGGGTGTTACCCTTTCACATCAGATACTTATGAAGACTTTTTTTTACACACATTTATGACTTTCTTTTTAATAATATTTTACCTTTTGCATTAGGTGTACATTTTTTTGAATTACCCTAAAATAATGTATGTTTCTATATAACCAAAGTATATATCCCACTTTGGCCATACTTTCACTTCCATCTTCTTCCGACCTTCTTAAATGCGTCAATAGAAATATTTCGGGGGTCTTTACACGCTTCTCAGGATCAATCGCTGCATCGTCGATTCAATTAATTCAATTTTATGAATACATTACTAACTACAAAAAATTATACAACCTTCCCGCCCAGACTATATACATTCATTTTCAAAGCACATGTAAAATAGTAAAATATAAACCGACATAGAAAATATACGCATGTACAATGTACATACATATGTACTGTATATATTTTTATACTTTCGACCATCTTCCTTCGGTCTTGTTCTTATTGTACATTTGATCTGATTTGATAATTTAATGATTATTTTGCAATAAATTGATTACAAAAAAAAATACCACTGAAAATTATAATTATACCCAAGAACAAAATTATGAAATTTGAGAAGTGATGTAAATTTCAATTAACATAAATTATTACGAGATCGGGTTCATTAAATTTGTTAATTTTCCTCTCTCCAAAGAACTTTGAGAAACGATATTAATCTCTTGGTAGTGTTTTTATTTTAAATATGTTTCAATTTTTAAAAATAGCATCAATACAAAGTGGAGAATATAAAATTGCTGATTATTTGGAAAATTATTCATACATACATTTTACAGAACTTCCCATTTTTGTAAGGGATTATTTAAAAATTTAAAACTTATAACATAAGTACACTCAGTAGAGTTGTTTTGGTAGAAGAATTCGATCTTTAAAGTCTTGAATACAGAATTTTGAGTATTTGCATAGATCTTATCTTCCGGAAAAAAATGTCAATGAGTTGAATCACAACATCTTTAATAACGCGATCAAAAAACTTCTTTCTAAATTAAAGTTGTTTCTTTTGTTTACTTCAAAAAATTGGTCTTATCACTAAAGATCACATTTCGATGAAAATTTGGATCTTTTTAATATATTTAAAATAGCAAAGCGATCGATCAGATTGGATTCTTGTGCTTATCTATGTAGCTATTAATGCCTTAAGACAAATGCCTTTATTTAGAATAGCGTCTAATGTCGTTTATGGAATGCCTTATTTCAAAATTCGAAGTTGAATCTAAAGACTTGGGTTTTCGTTAACCCTATCGTCTTCAGCAACAGCAGCAATGCGATCAGTTGGTTGTGAGCGATGCACAAGGTTTGAATTTTTAGCATAAGTAAATGGTAACAACTCAAATTTGTCCACCATTTTCCTATAGCCCAAAAAGGAGCTTCCAATGACCTTAAAATGTCCTAAATTTTCGAAAACTCAAACGGCAAAATGTTCACCATTTTAAAATTGACTTATAACAGTTTCAACGCTTTGTTGAAACGTGTATGGAGTACGTTTGTTCAAATGTCAAAAGATTAATTTCCAAATTAACATCTGTCCAAATGTTGGGCTATTCAATATGAAATCCCTTATTGGAAAACAATTTATTTGTCTTCGTATTTACGTTGAATTAAATTCGTTTTAAACATGCGGAGTTTTTAAGTACTAATTTCCTTGTTTTTCATAATTTTTTAACAGATATTTGAATTATTAACCCAAAATAAAATTGCTTTTTGCTTGATAAACATATATGTAACCCGTCCCTTTTCTACTTGAAGAACGTATCTACAAAATTAAAATGCTTGCATGGAAAAAGGTTATATTTTTTAAAGAAATATTTGAAATTTCAATCCTCTTTTTAATGCAATGCTTTAAAAATCATATAAAATTACAGTTGGCGAGAGAATTCTTTTTTCTTCTGTTCCACAAACAAACCAATACTTTTTAAATGATTGGATGTACTGAATTCGAATCATTAATCAGGTTTTTAAAATATGACCCTTTAAAAATGCTACAATCAAACCAAAAACTGTGTTTTTAAGTCCTAGTTCAAACTCAATATCTTTTAGCAGCAATAAACTGTATGATGATTTTGCAAACTTCACATCTTTCTCTTCTAGATACAATTTGAGTACTTTTAGTATCTGACTTATTTTCTTTAAATTCTCATTATCTATAAGACTTCATTTAACTCTATATATGAAGTTTTGAGAAAACATTGAATTTTATACTCACAAAGCTTTGAAAAATACATTTTTGACTTGATTTTTAGGGCTGATTTAGAATCAATACTACAATTTTAACTATTTGATCAAGTTTCAAAAATATATTTCAAAAACTGATACAATATAATTGTTTGGACAATTGATTCGTTACAAGAACAAAACTTACTTTCAAACCGTTTTTGAGTGAAAAAATGTTTTACCATAACTGGTGAAGCTTTTCTGTCAAATTTTTTCGTATGACATATAAAATAATATGAATGTTTTACTGAATATTTTAACAATAAAATATAACAGAAGTACACTTAAAGGAGAATTCGATCTTTAAAATCTTGAATAGATTTGGGATTATTGGCAAAGAATTTGTTTTTTGCGTACAAAGCTCCAATTAAAAAAGTCATATGGAGTTAAATCACAAGATCTCCTAGGCCAATTGACATGTTGTCTTTGAACAACCATTCTTTAAATTTCCTGAGCTTCAAATGGAATTCTTAATACAAATCTGATTATTGTAACATAGCTTTCGAGACGAAAATTAGTCCATTTCAAAAGCTGGACTAGCTTGTGTGTAGAATAATGTGTTTACGTCGTTGGTGTATTGCCTTATTTTCAAAATCGATGAAGAACCGACAAACATAGGTTTTCGTTAACACTGTAGGCTACATCAACAGCAGCAATAGTCACAGTTGTTCTTGAGAGACACAGAAAATTTGTGTATTGTTTAGCACAACAACTCAAATTGTATCACTAACCGTCTAAAAAGGTTCTTAAAATGACCAAAAAATTCTTAAGTTTTGCAAAGAGTTAATACAAAATGTTCACCATTTCTTTTTACAGATTTTTGAAAGTTTCAATGCAATGTTATAGTTACCTTGTCATGACGGTTAGGGCGTTGGACTGTCAAGCCAGAGGTTTTGGGTTAAATCCCTACCTGTGCCATATAAAAGTTTTTTGTACGGGTACTGCCTCTTGCGAGGATTTGACAAGTCCTCTAAAAGTAATTCTTGTCATAAAAAGTGGTTTCTTAAATTAGGCGTTTGGATTCGGCTTAAAACTGTAAGTCCTCTCCATCCCTGATAATAGCACTCGCACACAGGAATGGTTGAGAGTTGTACGTCACTAGCCCCTAGTTCTCAAAGGACTCTTGCCCACACATAATAATAATAAAGCGATGTTGAATAGTGTATCATTACATTTTTAGTAATGGAGTAGTTCTTACTTATCAATTGTCAAAAGATAACAAGCATACTATTCAATATGAAACCCCTTAGTTATATGTAGGTAGAGATAGTAGTCATAAGCGCCGTTTTGATACCATAAACTCGTTGAACCTTTGTATTAAAAAATAAAAACATACAAACAAACAGGCGAAAAAGGCAATGCCCGTTCTAAACCCGTTCTAAACCCGTTCTTCAATGTTAACTTTGCAGTTTAGTTTGGGATCTAGAACGACTCCTTGATATTCCGCGCTGGATGATTAAGACAGGATTTGTCCGTCTGTCAGGATAGGGTGAAGGCAGGTATTTCAGAACTTTCCCAAGACCAGTAAAACCCGATCATCATTTTGGATTCATGACCAAAATCCATAAAAGCTGGGAGAGAACACCCCCTGGTATATTCCTCTACTCACATGTTTGGAAGATAATCTTGAATTCTTCTATTGCTAAGCATAGAAATTATCCATTCTTGAATAAAAACCTCTACCCCAAAGTAAGTGATTTGTAAATCGATTCAGTAAGGACGTTATTGAAAGCTACTTCTGCGTCTAGGAAGGTAACAAAAGTAAATTCTTTATAACGAATTGTCTTCTCAATAGTAGACACTACCTCATGCGGGGCCGCCGGCCGATGCACGTCTCAGTAGACTTTGGAATATTTGTGCTGAGATCCTTGATTAGATAGAGGCATCATTTGAAAATGTAACGGATATGTCTTGCAGTTTTTGTAGTATGCTGGTAGTATGCCATCCTAACCTGGAGATTCAAGGGGAGAGATAGTATAATTAGCCCAGGAAATGCTTTTCTTGTTATAACAGAACTAATTTGTTAATGTGTTGTTTGTAAACTAGATTGGTGTATGAAATTCTAAGCGTTCTCGCCGCCTGGAAAATGTGTCATCAGTACTTCCAAGGACTTAGCTGGAGACGATGTCCACAATCTATCAGGTATCTGCTGAAAAGATGAATTGCAATGTTCATTAATAAGGTAAGGCTTTACTAAGCCTGGGTCTGGCCGAATCTTTTGTGTCTTCAATCAATCTACAATATTCTCTCCAACTTAGTTTTTTGGCACTTTCTATAGCTCGTTTAATGTATAAAATATATATGGTTGCTTAAAATTTTGCTTGTGGAAGATATTGACAATAGTTTTGATTATTTTCCTTAGAATAGAAAGGTCTTCGTTCTATACCAGGAAGGGAATTTTTTACGGCTCTATGGGCATGAAATCTTAAATGTAGTTTTAACTAATGATTCAAGGATGTTTGCACATCTTCTTCTGGATTCTAAGCTAAGATTTAGATGTCTAGTTTAGAACTCGAATTTTTTAACAATAGATTACATGCGTAATTTTTTAATTGGTCCTAATATTTATACAATTAAAATATTTATTTATTTTTAAGAAAATATATACAATTTTAATCTCTTTTTTACTTCAATTCATTTGTAAAATGAACGGTAAAAAATTTATTTTGAATATTGTGTTCTACTAAGAAAAATCATCTGTTGTTTTAGCGACTTCAAAAATATTGTTTTTGTGATACAAACTTCAAGCTGAAAGGGGAAGAAACATTATGGCTTATTTTCACTTAAAAAAAAATAAAGAAAAATATTTGTCTTTAAGCTTATACCCAACTTTTTTTTGTTTGGTGTTTATTGAAGTAATATTTCGAAACCACATTGTTTTGGTATTCCAATACTTACCGTACCACGCAGAAAAAATTAAAAAAAAAGGAAAGAAAAATTTTGCACAAATAATAATCACTCCATCCATCATAAACGAACGTACATACATGTCGTTGAAAGTGAAACCAACCGACTTAAGCCAATGAACCGTCCATTACCGCTAGACTATGCCCTGCAAACACAATGCCATATGTAAATCTCAATATACCTATATGTGAATATATATACAGTTGTGGTCATATAATTAAGCCAGAAAATGATTAAGAAACATTTGTTTTCCATCATCAGTGTCTGCATCAACTTAGGTTTCTTTTCTTTAGGCTCTAGGATCAAACAATAGGTGTCGAAAACAATTATTTACCGAAGACATCGTTGCGCTCAAAAACATCTTCAGAAGGTTCAAGGAAATCGGTTCATTCTGGTTTTTGTGTTTTTTAGATAAAGTGAATCCCGATTTTTGAAAATCTGTTTTGAGAAAAAAAAACGGGGTAAAGTTTAAAGTTGGGCATTTATGTCCCACGACCTTAAACATTGAAAATGGAATCGACATGTTTTTGAAATTTCATTCTAGGAATAAATGTGATTTTCAACAATTTATAAAACAAAATTCTTAGCAAATTGTAAACACAACGATGGAAATATAGCTTAAGTTGAAGGTATTAAAATTAACTCTTTCCTTTTCCAAAATAAGACAAATTTAAGAACACAAATTGTTAGTCGCGCATTGCAATCTAATTTTAACGAACTGTCAAACTCAAATCGCTTTCCACATACAATCCACACTTCAAAAAATGTTCGCGAGAGTCGTAACCTAAAAATGTCTTTCTAGTCTTTGTTGCACCTCTGGAATGGCTTAACTCCTGAACTCATGTTTGAAGAAATCTAACTTCAATTTCAGTGGCTTAATTATATGACTACAACTGTATGTATGTGCTTGTATAAATCGTGTGTGGGTTTACTTTTTGTATTCGCTTTTGTACATATAAATTGTTTACTTATACGATGGTATATATTTCATCAAGAGCGTACCTATATAGCAGCCTCGTGACTACCCTTTTGTTAGTCCTGGGACATTGTGCTTTCTGCTTTCATCTGTTTTTTTTTATGTATTTTTTTCCTTTTTTTGAGCTTATTTCGTCTTATAAGCCGAAATTCCTGGCTTAAATCTCATACATACACGCAACAGCAACAAAAAAAAATGAAAACAAAACAGACCGAGAGTACTTGAAATTGAGTGCAACCTAATATCCCTTAAACAGTGGAACAATTTCCTGTGCCATATTCCTGTGTCCAATATACCACAGGCGATGACGACGACAACGATGTCGACAACGACGACGACACAAGCCATATTGGGGGACAGTGTTGCCAAATAACCAAAGGTGTATAGGATTCATGTTACTTTAATATAAGTCTCATTTTTCTATGGTTCCTTAAGTTGAAATTAGGTTTACAAAACCTATACAAATTTAATACACTTCCTTTTATGATATTTTTGAACTAGAAAATTATTTTGAAAAACCATTTGGCAACACTTTTGTGTGTTAAAAGGTAACGTATGTGTGTGGTACTGCAGATGACGGATATCAACACCAGCAGCCAGTGTCTCCGGAACCACCCTTTTTTTTGTATATGTATGCGACATTTTGTATGTGATTTTTTGTTAGTCCTTTAATTTTTGCAAAATTTTCTGTTGTGACTTAGGTCTTGGTCGTATAGTTCGGCTTAAATTTTTCGTTTTAATCCACATTAAGCTTTAAATAGATAGATCTGTATAGCTAAATTGTTTCAAGTGTTTAGTAACTAAATATTTGAAATAAGAATAAATACGATCCACAACGTTCCACATTGATCTTAACATGAGTTACAAATGTAATTTTTATGAACAAATTTGAGGCATTTTAATTGCTTTTAATATGAGACAAGAATTATGGACTGCGAATTTTCATAGTTGCGAGCTTTGACATTTTATTGACATAAATTGACAAACATTTGTCTTGAAATCTTTCAAGATTAGATTTAGGTTATTCTTAGCCCGATTATGATTTGACTTATAGACCATTGTAGTAAGGCTGAGTCAACTTAACAATATTTATTTTGACACTTAATTTACTTTTTTTAAACTTTCTTTTCAAAAATTGAAGCTTAGAAGCAACCTAGTTCGATCCTTATTTTGGTTATTTTCGGTTACAATTTTTTTTTCTTGAAGCCAATACATTCTTTAAAACAACATAGTTAAAAAATTTATTTCACATTTAGATTAATGCCGTTGCCAGACGAAGGTAGGTAGGTAAGTACTTGTGCATATCAAAGTATTTTCGTAATTAAAGACGGAGCCGACTGAAAAGTTTTTTATTTATAAAATAACAAAAAATACAGGAGCGTGTGGGTCTTGTCCTTGTTTAGACTAATTTAAAATGTTTTTATAGGACTTTTTGTTGTTGTTTTGTCAAAGTCAGCTTTGTCAAGCTTACATATTTGATGTTATTAATATCAATTTAAAAAATCTTTTATTGAATATTTCAATTATAGGAAAGCTACCGGAGTCAGTTTTTTTTAAGTTGTTAACATTTATTTAATGTTCTATTGAATTCGAAGCTTTACCTGAATTAACATAAATATTTGTGACGAAGTGTCACTTTTCTACCAAGCCTATTTCACAGAAGATTTTTATAATTTGTAAAGTATACGTTTTCTAGAAAACAACTGGTTTTTTGTATCGGTTTTTTCAATAAGAGCGCTTCAAATGTTTTTTTTTTATAAGGAAAGAACGTTGGATGCCATTTGTATGGAAGTCGATTTCTTTTGCATGGCCACCACAGGCACGCTTTTAGAAGTCGTGACGCTAAACCCAATTTTCGACAGTTTTCACACATAAATCTATCGGTACTGCAGTTTCACTTTCGATATTTACGAAGTTCATCAATAGTCGCTGGCTTTTTAGCATAGACCATAGACTTGATGTAGCCCCACAGGAAATAGTCTAACGGCATCAAATCGTACAACCGAAGCGGCCAAGCGACTGAACCATTTCGTTTGATTGTGACATTCGCTGTGTGGCTTGTGGCACCGCCGCTGTCCTGGTGGAACCACATATCCCCCAAGTCCATGTCATACAATTGGGGCCAAAAATATTCGGTTATCATTGAACGGTAGCGATCCCGATTCACAGTAACGTGACGGTCTTCATCATCACGGAATAACTACGGCCCAATGACGCCGACTGCCCATAAACCACACCAAATAGTATTTTTTTCGGGATGCAATGATACCTCATGGAGTACTTATGGATGGCTGCCTGACCAATACAGCATAATTTGTTTATTTACGAAGCCATTCAGCCAGAAATGAGCCCAATTGCTGAAGATTATCTTTCGATGAAAATCCGACTCATTTTTAATTTGTTGGTCAGCCCAATTCACAAAGATACGATGCATCTGGTGGTCAAGAGGCTTTAGTTCTTTCGTCAATTTATTCTTGTAAGGATGCAGGCCGAAATATTTCGTAAAATGCCACAAAAACGTCACAGAGATGCCCAATGCTTGGAAACGACGTGTGAGGGACACATTTGGGCTTTCTGCAACTAAAGCCTCAGCGATAGAAATATTCTCGACACTACGGGCACTTCTTTGTCTCACTGGAACGGGAATATTTTGAACTGAGCCTGTGGATTAAAATGTTGATCTTGCAAGGATTATTATGACGACCATAAATTGGACGTATCGCTTTTAACGTTGGGGCCACTGACTACTAATTTCGGTAACTGAAGAGAAATATGGCGTCATTTGCTGTCCCTGTCGTTCTACTTTTGGTGTGTTCCTGTTGAAAAACCCTGTATCGTTCAGAATTTTTAGAATTCTAAGTAAACATTTCTTATCTTTCATTTTTTGAATTACGAATTTTTAATATGTTTAATCAAGACGTAGTCTAAAAATAAAATAGTGTCTGTACTTCAAAATCTTAAAACTTAAGATAAATATTGATTATTTTTTCGAAAAATACTTATTTATCCATGGATTGCTATTACTCCCGTTTTTGACTTCTTTTTTTCAAATCCAATTTTGTTCTAAATGAAAAATCTCGCCGAGTTTCTAGTCAAAGCTTAGCAATTTTAAAACCCAAACGATACAAACAAATTGCTTGACATAAGCCATAAAAAATAAACAATGAAACCCTAAATCGTAGTAAAAACCTGAAATTGTATTACATTTTCCCATCTGTTTTTGACATCACTATTTTTTTGTGTATCTCGAAAACTAAGGTAAAAATTGAAAATAAGTAACAAAAAAAAAAAGTTATGTTCCTTAGTTCATGAATTAGGTTTTATCTTTAATAGAATTTAATTTTTTTTTAAATCTATAAATCATTTATATTTCAGTCTTAATAAAATTAGGAAAGTATACACATTTTCGAAAATATTAATAATTTGTTAGTATTCATGTGTTTTTCAAAAACCTTCAAGAAAAGACGAACCATTTATGCAGAAACAGAAGTATATAATAGTATATATATATATTAACAAATCCGTCATCTGACAAAAGTTTTTAATTTTAACATAGGTTAAAAAGTGCTGTTTTTTTAACTTAAGTCGATAGTTAGAGTCGAAGTTTGAAATCGAAATCAACAAAATAAACTAAGTATACAATAAAACTATGAGTGTCAAAGTTAGCAAGTTATTTTTCGAAACAAATTTTACCATTTATTTATATTTGAGATGAGCTAATTATTCGTCATTCGAAAAACATCAATTCCTTGAAAACAGTTTTCAGTTCAAAAATCACAATCCTCTCAAATGTTCTACTGGTAAAATGAAACTAGCAAATCTAGACATGGAAAAAATCAATTACCACGAAAAATAAAATAGGAAAATACGTATTTTCAAGATTTTTTTCTTTCAAGATCAGAATTCCAATCCAATCCAAGATTTGCCCGAGTTCGCATTCTTTTACCCAAACGATCGAATCTGTGTTATTCACTCGATATCCTAAGATTGGTTAAACATTTGCACACAGCTTCATGATCTTTGAATGGAAAAGAAGAAATGTAGTCTGTGGCAACAAATCAATAGTACAGGAGAATGCTTTACACATTTGTTGAAAGATAAGTTTACACAGAGGCTTCTAATACCAACATTTTTATTTCATTTGGATGAATGCTGTGATAAAGCAAAGTTTACAGAATAAAACCAGCGTAGATCAAAGCATTCAGTATTTTCGTAAATAAATGGAGTACCACAAGAGTGTGTGCTCGGTCCCTTGCTATTTATGTACATTTTTGTATTAAATGTAGCCACAAAAAATTTATGTTAAAATGGAAAAATGTAATAGCGACTTAAAGATTTAAAACAATATTATGAACAAAAATTAAAACTATTGATGCAACATTACCTTCAGGATTATATCAAGTAAGCCTGTCTCATGGATAGAGCCCATTTTATGTACCTTATATAAGTGGAGCGATTTTATAAGTGGATTGAAAGAAGTATATCAAGTGCATTTGTTTTGGTACACATTGTCATCTGGTTTTATTGTCATTGTCATTGATTGTTTGTGCATCTACGAGTAGATTTTAAAGTTGCTCGCCTAAAGCAGGTATAAAAGACTTGAATTGATCTACTTGCCTATCTATCTATACTTGGGGTAGTGCGAGTAAGCTTGGTTTTATCCTCATTTGGATTTTATATGTTATGTGCGTGGATAGGAAAAAGAATAAAAAGAACAACAACAATTGAATAAATATTTCTTTATTTTTATTTTGGAACTGGTTTTGTGGATTTATCACATCAAGTCTCTATCTTTCTCGATTGGGAAGATTAATTACTAAGGAAAGGGGTAATTGGCTAAGAATGTTTTATTTTTTCTTTATTCTTTTTAGTTGGAAGAAAAATAACATTGATGGCACAATGACCTACGATTGTTATCTTTAAGTCTTCAGTTTTATTCTTATTATTTTTTTAATTGTTCCTTTTTGAGTAGTTTAGTTACGAAAAAAGAAGTACACTGAATTATTATGTATTCACATTTGTACTTCAAAAAACAATACGTATTTTTATGGCTAAATTTTCAGGCAATATTATTCGAAAAGTAGTTAAGAAGAGGCTATGAAAATTGTATTTTCATGGAGAAGAATTTCTTCTCAGGCTTTTACTAGCAAAGTTAAAGTTAAAGTACCACAAGGAAGTATGCTTGGTCCTTTTTTATTAACTGATTTGTCTTTTACAATGAGCCATCTGCAGTTTTTATATTTACTTGCAGAAATATTGCAACTTTATAGTATCATCTGTAATAGGATATTATGACTTAAACCATGCTGATCTTCTATCTTAGCTGTTTCTATAATGAAGTTGAATTGATTGACCAACGATATTTTTAGCCATTCTGACTTCCTCTGTACAAAAATTTTCACTTCACAGCTTCTTATCACACCAAAGGCTTATTCATTTTTATCTGTGTAAATCCACAAATAGTTTTACACGACTAAATATCCAATCAATTTCATGGAAGAAGAGTCGTACAACATGATGTGAAAAATGAGTGGAACGTATGTTTATAGTAAATTATTATTTTAAATAAATAGCGTACAAATACTATGGAACTTGTAGTAACGTGGTTGGAAAACTTTGAATTCGTGAATTCTTTATTTCACGGAGGCAAATTAAATCAGTGTACCAAACAAAAGAGTGTGGAACTTGATCTGATGATATAAATATGGCCATTAAAAGAATGTGGAATGTATAAAACATTTCTTAAAAGTTAAGTGTGCTAATTTTATACTTTCAGTCTTAAATATTGCATAGAAAGCATAATCAAAGGATTGTGGAACGTATTTATATCTCATTGTAAATTGTGTGAAATGCATGTATTAGTTTTATTTTAAATAATATTAACTAAAAAATAAGTGGTTTACCTAAATTTTTTGATAAGTTATAATAATGCAACACTATATTATAAAAAGAGTAGAACGTGTGTTTCATGTTAAACTTGAACTTGTTATAAGGTTGTTAAAAATTGTAATATTGTGAATTTTGCATTTCACGGATGGAAATTGAAAAATGCACCGAAAAAGAGTGTGGAACTTGTCAATACAAAAGTGTGGAATGCGTGAATTTTACATTTCGTTAAAGTTAAGTGTGGTAATTTTATTTTTTCGGACTTAATATTGAATAAGTAGCGTAAAAAAGACTGTGGAATGAATTCATATCTCATTTCAAAGTGTGTACAATTGACGCACAATTTAACTTTTCAAAAGAATACTAACTCAAGTATAAGTGTTTAACCTATATTTTTCGATAAATTATAATAATGCAAACACAATATTATGAAAGTTTTCAAGCCTTAATACTTTATACCTACTTTCGTAAATTATTCCACTTAATAAATCAAGTGAAAAATAGCCGACACTAATTTAATGAACATGCCGATGTGGTGGCTGCTGCTTGTGCTGCTGCAAGCTTTTATGACAAAATAATCCAAATAAAACGTGTCCTATTTATGCATGCATATATATATTAAGAGAGGAAAGTATATGCAGCATACTGCATGCAGCATCGTTCCTCCTATCCAAAATAATACCTTTACACTAAAAAACAAGAGAGATAACCCGTTGTGTTGGGTTGTGTTGAACGGGAAACCATTATAAGGATGTAGTATATTTCTGCGATCGGATTATGGATGAAATTTACGTTTATTGTGTTTCGCTTTCTGTTTTCATTTAATACTTGGGAAAAATCTATAGGTTCGAGGAGACATATTTATACATTTATACAATTTTATAAAGGCTTTAATAGAGGTCAGTCACGTATCCACTGGGAGGTTGGCTTGAAATTTCATAGTTCTTTTCACAGCCTCAATATATTCATGACTTCATTATTTCACACGATAATTTCTGAAGTTTTTTTTTGAAAATGAGTGCAAAATTCTGTCATATGTAAGTCCGGATCTTAATATTCTGTTTACGTTCCACAGTTTTCCATACGTAAAATTTTAAGTTTATTACTTTGTCACGATAACGATTCTAATTACCTAAAATTTGAAATGAAAGCTGTGGAAGCGAAGGACGAAAATTATATTAAAAAATAAAATTGCAAGGTTATTTTGTGTGCATACTTTCAAGTATGAAAATCGTTAGTTAGTGTTCATGAGCTCCAGTAATCTTTAATAAAGTCAAGTCTGGTCGAAGTAAAGCCTTAACTTCGTTTTTGTCGCCATCGGATCAAAAAATTAAGTATTACGAAGACAATTTTATAAATAAGATAACTAAAAATTATGTTAAAAGACAAGAAAATGCAATATTTTAGAAAATAAATGGTGTACCACAAGTAAGTGTGCTTGGTCCCTCTTTCTTAATGTTTTGACTTGCAAATTAACCAATCCCTCTTTATAAATTACTTTAAATGTTCTTCAATATGACGACTTAAACCATGTTGCATGGCTGTTAAGACTTAATAGTCATGTTTACTAAAGCATGTACTACATTTCAACTAATAGTTTGGGGTTCAGAAGGAGCATACACTTTGGCCAAAATCTAACAATTTTGTCGTCACGTGCTAATTATAAAATATATATTTAATATACATCGATTTCAAAATATTTGCGGATCCGACAATCGTCTTTATACTCGTACTTATCTTAAGTTAAGTGAACTTAGAAACTTAGTGAATTCGATGCATGGTAATGTACAGTGACAATTCTCGCCGTTATCACCTATTTCTACTATCCACAAAAACTGAATAGATTCCGTGTAGAATATAATTAAATAAACTAAATTCGAGTTTTCAACATTCAGGTGCACCCTTATTCACCAGGATTAGTTAAACCGTTCGGAATTAAGTAAAAAATTGAATATTTGTGCCACATATCAAGAAAATTAATAACATTTTTTAATGAGAAGGTAGATTTGGCCTAATCTTAGCGCCAGGCGCTTAAAACAATTAATCTCTCTGAGTAGGTTGCACATTAGCAACGTTATAGGTGTCCTTACTGTGCACTGCTTAATAGGAAGGCATGCTATTCGACTTGGAGCCCCTGCGAATGATTTTTGTAGGAGTTGCATGGACGAGGGGGAGGACACAATCTCTCATCTTCTGTGCACATGCCCTGCCTTATCACAAAGATGTAGAATCCACCTTGGAGACTACTACTTCAACGATACCAGCAATCTAAAAAATTCTGACATTATTTGTCTCCTACGCTTCATTCGGAGCTGCAATTGGTTCGACGAGTTAAGCTGATCCACTAATCCATGTGGTAACACAACGGACCATACTTTGGTCTAAGTGTGTTTGACTTCCCAACCAACAGCCACTTTAACCTAACCTAAGGTAGATTTTGGTAGCCAAACAAATTGAATACCACAAGGAAGTATCTTAGGTCCAGTTCTCTTTATTCCATTTTTTATGTCATACATTCCATCTTAAAAGGCTTTAATTCCATCCATTGTTAAGGTCTTAAATTTAGTGTGAATCAGACATGCCTATAACTTGGCTTCAAGGAACAAATTTAAAAGGTTTCTACGAGATATCAGTGGTTAAGGTGAGGAAACTTTTTTTTGGAAAATTGATATTGTTTCGTTTATTGCATGTTACACAGCGCGTACAGCTTGTTGATTTACTTGTCAAGGGTTAAAAAGTGATATTTTCAAAAGTGACTTATCAGCGGGCTATTGAAACTAAAACCATCTATAAGAAAACCCTTTATAACCCAATGAGACGAAAATCTAAACTACGTCCCTGGAGCAGGTATGCATAAATCGGATCGTTACTTCATTGCACTTTGCGTCCAATCAGTGTCTGTGGCAGTGGCAGTGGCAACCGGCAACATCAACCGAAACAACAACAACAAAAACAGTTAGCACAGTGATGCAGCACCATTCCACTCACCAAAATTTTCAAAAAAGTAGGTCACTCCGGAATCCAAAGTTTTGTATATATTTTTTTTTTTTTTTTTATTTCTTTTTTTTTTTGTTATTTTAATTGCTTCGTTTCCTTGTTTCTTGCGTTTTCGTCTCCTTTTCTGTTTTGTTAGTTTTGGACTGGTGTTGTGTTGTTGTTGTTTATTTTAAGTACCTTCCAACCTTCCAAATTCAAACTTTAATTTGCTGCATAGCCATCGGATGAAAAAAGAAAACTCTAGCCTGAGAAAGGCACAAAGACGTCTATAATGGCTATACGGCAACAACACCACCGACGAATAGGACGGAGAACGGAACGGTACGTTACGAAGCCGACGAACTAAGGATGACGATCCTAGAAGCTGATGATGGTGTCGGGCTTTACGTCCATTAGCTCAATTTTTCACTATTAACTGGGAAATGCCATTAAAATCAGTTCGAATGAGTTTGTATCATTTTGACTGGAAAAACTTTTTCTTTTTTGTTGTTGTTGTTGTTGCTTGGCTTGCCCCAGCTGTTTTTCTTGGGCTTTGTAAATTCTTCGTGACAGTAGGAGGAAGGATGACGAAGTAGAAGAAGAAGGAGGAGCTGTTGGGTGAAGCAGAAAAGTGGTCTCAGTTTGATGGAAGTTAATTGAAAATGCATCACTGCTGATTTTGCTGCTGCTGCAGTAGTAAAAGATTAAAGCTCTAACAAAAACAACAACAAATTTAACAACAAAAGAAAAGAAAAGGAACAAAGTTCAAGTTAATTTGAAAACTGTTGGGGTATTTTAATAAGTAAAACTATTTAATTCAGGTTCAATTGGTCTGAAAAGTTTATGTTTTGTTGATTTATTTAAATTTTTGTTGTTGTTGTTGATTTTGTTTCTTTAAATTATTCTTTTATCGACTTTTTGTATCATGACTTGTAGAAGGTAGGTAAATATGCAACCGCCACTCAGTTTGAGTGATTTAACACCTTTGTTGCAAGTTTTATTTTTATTTTAACAATTTTTTTTTAATTTTATTTTGTTTATAAACTTGTGTCTTTTGATAGAAGTTGAATGCATCTGCATATAATTTTGTGAATTGAAAAGCAGTTCAGGTGATGTGATGGTGATGGGCTTCTCCCCTTTTTTGTTTTATATCATTGAAAAATTTATATACCTTACCTTATTTTCCTACAACCGTATTCATGACGTTGCTATGGATAATTGAGCTGAGGTGAATATTAAAAAGTTTGCTGGACTCATAATAATAAATTGATATTCACGTTTTAACAATACATACATAATATTGTACCTACCTATAAAATTTTATTTTTAAGTTGAATACCTAAAGGTTTCAAAAAAAAAGCATTTTGATGGCATGGTTTAGGAAAGCAGTCAATAAGTCTGTCTGTCTGTAATGTTATGGCTTACACTTAGAATTTTTAACATGCAAATGCACTGGCATACATTTTTAGAACACACTAAAATTGTTGTTGTTGAAGTGATTTGAAAAAAAAAAGATCTAAAATCAATCAATTATAATTATTGTAATTGATTGTAATTTTATTTGACCAAAACACTGATGAACTTAAGAATTTCTTCGGCTAAAAATGGTCGAAATGGGCTTCTCGGCTTGAATTTACATTAAATTACATGCATTTTATTTCTTCTAGAAAACTTCATTGAAATTATAGTGTTAATGGCTGTCATGATTTATTAACAAAATCTTCTAAGATTTGGATGATAATGTTTACACCTTTCCAAAGACCAAATTTAATGGCAGGAAAAAGTCTCAAAGTGTGAGCACTTTCAAAGAAATAAAAAATTTTTCTTGAATTCTTTTATAAAAGTGTCGAAGTTGATTAAATTTGGTTCGGGTAATTAAAAAATCGTTATGAAATTGTAAAGAAAAGTTCACACTATCCTCATTTTTATAGTAAATAATTGACAAAAACAAAATACTGAAAATACCTGCTTGTAACTTTTAAATATAAAAAGTAAACCTTAATGTTTTTGCGCAAGTTTTTCTAAAAAGTCTTTAATTTAAAACTTACTTGCATAGATTGTTTTATAGAAAACAAAATATTACAAAAATAAGAGCACATTTTTTGAGTTTAACCTCGGATTACAACAATTTGCTGGACAGGCTGCGTTCTGGTACAGCATTTGGAAAGATAAACTAAGATCTACCAAGGATATCCAAAAATGTATTCGATGTCGTACAAGATATGCAGATAATTTTTACCATAAAAACAAGTTTTATTCTCTTAAATAGAATTCAAAAAAAGGCTTTGAAAATGATACGCGATAGAACAATAACCGATACATTTATATCCTTCGAATACCGCTTCAATATTTCATGCCTTCCGTTGTTTACAAACAAACTCTACCCAAAACATCTTTATATATTTCGCAAAAAAAAAGCTGCAAGCTCTATTATTTTGCTCAAAGCTTCGTTGCAGTGTATAAACAACATTAGCCACTCTGTAATTCTTAAGTGTTTATAATCAATTGCAAAGCACACATACTAAACCATCCCCCAACTGAAATTCAACAGAAACATCCAGATGTCTATACCTTCCAGATCACTCTGGGAGGGAAGGGGATTCCTAGAAGACGAGGCAGAAGACTTTTATGCAGATGAATCAAAAACGGTTAGTGGAGGTGTTTGCTCTGAACGGCTGAAATTGTGTCTGTCATTCCGCCTTTCCAATTTTTGGCGATAAAAGAAGAAGAAAGAAAGAAGAAAGAAGGAAATGTGATACCAACATCTGATATCCGTATTTTCTCAGATAGTAAGACCGCTATCAAATCTCTGGACTCTGGCTCCACAAACTCTATAGCAGTCCATAACTTTAGAATGGTGAAGTACAACCCATTCTACCACGTTTTACTAATGCTGGCATGCCAATCGCTTCAAGTAAACTATTTCTAATGCAGGACGCTATGAAAAAGGCAAACACCAGGTGGAATAACATCACACTGTTTCAGATCACAAAAAACATATGGCCTTCACTAGATTTGAAGCGCTTAAGGTACTTGCTACCTCTAAGCACATTGCATATAAGTTCGATAATAGGTGTTGTAGTGTTCACCGGCTCGCCAACACACGCACCCGCACACTTCGAGGATCAGACATAGACTGACTCTCTCGTCTTATCTCGTGTACATGCGCATGTGCTCGAGATGGTGATGACGATCGTTATCAAACACGATCGGATAAGTAAGTGGGTGATAACATCTGCACCCACATACACTACATCTCTTCCTTATTTTATAAAACTTAATAAACTTATTGATACTGGTTTAAATAAATTTAATTTAATTCAATTATAAATGATAAATTAATCTTATTCGGAAATGAAAATATAGATTTAATGAATAACAACGGATTAGATTTAATAAATAGTTTTAAGAAATTACGATGGAATTTCTTCAGAATCATCATCTATATTCTGGCTTTCATTGTTTTGAACTGTCCATTGACCTTCTACTTTTTTCAAATGAACAACGTTTTTTCTACAAACTTGACCGGTTTTATCATTTCTCACCATAACATCTCCTCCTTTTATAGCTTCTACAGTATGAGGTGTCGAGTTGAAGTTTGCGCAAAGTTTGTTTGGTTTTTCCATGATCTTTACATAGACCTTATCACCATGAGAAATTATATTTTCAGAAGCCTTTCTTTTTCTATCAATGTATTCCTTGCCTTTTCCTTTGTTAGTTTTATCCATGTCTCTTATCTCTGAATCTATAATTTCGTTGTTTATTGCTTCTATTGACGGGATTTTATCTCTATTCTGTCTCTTAAAGAAGAGCTCCGATGGCGAACTTCCTGTAGTGGAATGAGGTGTGCTGTTGTACATCATAAGATACTCGTATAAACAGTCTTTTATGTCTTTTCCCTCGATTTTGCAGATTCGTAATCGTTTCAGAATGTCTCGATTTTGTCTTTCGACTTCCCCGTTTTGTTGCGGCCAATACGGAATCGTGTTATATAACTTTATATTACATTCAGCGCAATAGGACTTGAATTCTTGGCTGATAAACTGTTTGCCATTGTCAGCGGTAATAGACATGGGAAAGCCTAATCGACTGAAAATTTCTTTCAACATTTTAATTGTTTGAGCGCTAGTTATTGTTCTGCAAATCTTTATTTCTTTGTAACGACTGTAGTAATCTACTAACACAAATAAATATTCTCCACTAGGAAGAGGTCCCAAGAAATCTACAGCCAATTCGACCCACGGTGCAGTAGGGAGTTCCCTTCTTTTAAGGGGAAAGGGGTTGTTTGGCATACCCACTAAAGTGCATCCTTTACACGACTTCACTAGATTTTCTACGTCTTTATCGATACGGGGCCACCAAACTTTTGATCTTAAACGGCCTTTCATCCCTACTATCCCAGGATGACCTTCATGAGCTGCATACAGAACCTCTTTTCTCAAACTCATTGGAACGACGATTTTATTCCCTCTTAGAAGTATTTCCTCGTAGAAACACAATTCATTCTCAAAAATCTTGTATGCTTTAACTAAATCGACCCATTGCTTATCATAAATTCCTTTTCTTACTAATTGGATCTCGGAATCACTGTTGGAATTCTTTCTTATCTCGTTTAACGAAATCGCAAGTGGTCGCGAATGCTCAACTATATGGTGAACATGAGAATCTCCTCCGGATGGTATTGAATTAGAGTAAACGCACAAACGAGAAAGAGGGTCAGCAATATTCGTTTTGCCTGGCTTGTAAATTGTTCTGAACGTATATGCTTGCAACCGTAAAACCCATCGTTCGATGCGAGCACATGGCTTCGATTTAGGTCCAAAAATCACCTCCAGTGGCTTGTGATCAGTGATAAGATCAAATTCCTTTCCAAAGAGATATATATCAAAATGTTCAACGGCCCAAACCAACGCAAGGGCCTCTTTTTCTGTTTGGCTGTATCTACGCTCACAGTCTGATAACGTTCGATTGCCATACGCGATAACTTTTGGACCTTTTGAATTGATTTGTGTTAAAACGGCACCTAATCCAACTGGGCTAGCATCCGCGATGACTTGTGTTTTGTCGTCCACGTCATAATAACCTAACGACTGAATTTTACTTAAAGTCGTTTTTAAATGTGAAAATGCTGTTTCTTGTTCTTTGCCCCAAAATTTGTCTAGACACGAATTTTTTCCCAATTTATTCCTCAATAGTTTTTTCAAAGGTTCGGTCAATGTTGCAAGATTCGGTATCCACTTACCTATGTAGTTCACAAGACCTAAAAAGCTCTGAAGCTCCTCTAGTGTTTTTTGTATTCAGAACTGTTTAATGCTATCAACGTATTTGTTTTGAGGCTTAACACCATGTGGTGTGAGTTCATGACCCAAAAATTGAATACTTTTGACTTTAAAAATACATTTTTCTTCATTTAATAACACCTCATTATCTTTAAGGATTTTAAGCACATGTTGCAGTCGTATATCATGCTGGTCTTCACTTTCTCCAAATATGAGAATATCATCTATGAAATTGATTACCCCCTCACATCCGACTAATATTTTTTCTAAGGTTTTCTGAAAAATTTCAGGGGCACAATTTATGCCAAACATAAGTCTCTTATAACGAAACAACCCTTTCATTGTTATAAAGGTTGTTATATATCTGGACTCTGGGTGAATTTCTAATTGGTGAAAGGCGTTTTTGATATCCAACTTGCTAAACACACAAGCTTTCCGAAACTTAGGCATCATTTGAGTCATTGTAGGCAGTGGGTGATTTTCTCTCATGATAGCAGTGTTAGCCCTTCTCATGTCCACACAAAGTCGCAGTTCTCCATTTTTTTTAAGAATTGGAACAATTGGGGAAACCCATTTTGAAGGTTCGTGAACTTTTTCGATAATATCAGATTCTAATAGTTCTTGTAACTTGTTCTCTACCAAAGATTCCAGTGGAATAGGAATTCTCCTACATGGTTGGGAGACAGGGTGTACTGAGTCATCAATTGGGATATTTATAAGAACCCCTTTAAACTTTGTAAAAGCTTTCGTAGTTATTATTTGATTGATTCCAAATCCTATCTTTAAAACACCCAAAGACATTGCAGTTATTTTTCCCAGCAGATCTTTTGTTCCCCCTTTAATAACATAAAATGTAGCTTTAAGTATTTTTCCGTCAGCTTCTATCTCTGCTTCAAAAGATCCAATTATATCTAAAGGATTTTGACTGCCGTATGCCAAGAACGTTTTGTTAGGGTTTTTATTTTGATTGTATGCCGTTATTCTTTTCTTTTTTAAAGTCTCCCATGATTTATCCGTTAACAGATTAAACTTACACCCTGAATCTACAAGCAAATTCGTCTTGATCCCCCCTATAAAGCAGTCAATAGTAGCGTCATCGTCTATGTGGAATACATAATCTGTTTCATTTTTATCATCTTCAACACAATCTATCTGGTCGGGTTTTCTTTTGAATCTTTTCTGGCTCGGACCGTCATCTTGTTTATGAAAATTGCTTGACAAACGTTTTTGTGTCTTGCAATACTGCCGAAAGTGACCAATTCGACCACAAGTGTGACACTTTTTGTCCCTAGCTGGACACTTTGTATCATGAGAGGAATGCCTTTTATTTCCACACCTACCACATGAACCAGAAAAAGAGCTTTTTGTTTTTATACCATCGTATTTTTCTCGCGTGACAGTTCCATTGTTTTTTTTATTCTAAGTTTGTTACCATAGCCTTCCAGTTGATAGTCAACAGCCTCTTGTGTATTTGCCTCCATCAATATTTTATCCAAAGTGATGCTGTCCCCAGTGGTTAATATTTTCTTTCGAAGGTCATCCGAGATGCATTTTTCGGTTATTTGATCGATCAAGTTGTTATCTAAGTCAATAAATTCGCATTTTCGCGCCTGATTTCTTAACCTTAACAAAAATTTTTCAAATTTCTCCCCTTCCTCTTGTTTCAACAATCTAAATATATGTCTCTCATAAACCTTACTTTGTTTTGGAGAAAAGTATTCGTCGAGTTTATCTATCGCAATTGAAAAAACGTCGTTATCTTTTGAGCTTTCAACATTTGCTCCAGGGAGATTGTAAAAAATCTCTTGGAGCTCTAATCCCCCGAAATGTAGCAGTGTTGCTCTCTTTTTAGTAGAAGAGTCTATGGATGCTGCCTCGAGATATATTTTAAAGGCTCTCTTCCATTTCTCCCATCTCAACCCCACTGATGTGGATTCTCCTTCCAAGGAGAACACTTCCAAATTTGGTAACGTGTTTGCCATTTCCAGATGGAAATAGTGAGAGACACTGGAGAAAAAGAAAAAAAAATAATACAACAAGCCCTTTGATTTTGCGAAACAGGTTTTATTATTTCCCATCACCATTACTCATTCTCATTCTCTAATCTACCCATTTGTCATTCCAAAACTAGTTTTAGTGCTAATCTATGTACTCTTAAACATTCACCCACAGTTGACAGTATATAATTGTTGTTAGTCCACAATTTGGAATCATTTTTGTTTTCAATTGAATGAAGGCAGCAACAAGGTATATTGAGCCTGTGCCGTGCCAATATAGTTATTATTTTAATTCGCATTTACAATTAAATGCAGGTTTTAGAGGCCCAATTTATACAGTGACAATCTTTTTCAATTTAATGAAGGTAATCTTTAAAGGAACCATACTTACTTTTTTTTTTTTACTTTTTTAGCGCATTAACAATCAAATGTAGGTTCTACAAACCAAACCAAGTTTATTATGCCAAACATTTTCAATCTAATGAGGGAAACTTACAAGAAACCATACATACTTAACAAAAACATTTATTTTTGCAATACTTTTCAATTAAATGAAGGTTGTCTTCATGCCAAGCACATAACCATACAATATTTTTTTTTTTTTTTTTTTTTAATTTAATAAAGGTGAATACACCAAACAACACAGTTCATGCTTTTAGGAAAATAACCTATTTTTACTAATTTAATTAGTACCATTTAATTTTTTTATTATTATTAATTTAAAATTTTTTATTAAATTTTTTTTCTAATCACATAAACTCACGTTTTTTTTTTTTTTTAATTTTAATTTTATTTTTTTTCCCGTCGCCACTTGTAGTGTTCACCGGCTCGCCAACACACGCACCCGCACACTTCGAGGATCAGACATAGACTGACTCTCTCGTCTTATCTCGTGTACATGCGCATGTGCTCGAGATGGTGATGACGATCGTTATCAAACACGATCGGATAAGTAAGTGGGTGATAACATCTGCACCCACATACACTACAGGTGTAATAACCGGGCCATGTCTAATAACAAAGCACGCCACACTGCAAATGTTATTCTCAAATGACTTGCATTAGAAGTACAGATGAGAAAGATGAGGAAAAAGTTCTTCACCTTCTGTGTACATGCCCTGCTCTAGCTCAAACACGCAAGACTTACCTAGGGAAATTCTATAACGATCCAAACGATTGCAATCATATTATTAGGCCTCTTACGTTTTGTAAGGGACTCAAACTGGATTCATTGAGCTAAGTAAAAAGCCTCAAGATTCGTGTGGTTTCACTATGGGCCATTAAACTTGCCTAAGGGTGTCATATTCCATTATGGATAGCCAATTTAACCTTATTTTAACCTAACTTAACGATATTCTTACAAATTTTTTTCTGTCGAATTAGCCAGTTGCATTCCATTTCTTAAACAATTCAGCCTTAATTCTCGCACTTCCAGAAGTGTACTGCCAAGTATAGAGGTTCTTTTTTAAACCGCACATCGAGAATGTGGAACGCTTTGGCTAACTCTGTTTTTTCCTCCCATTTTGATGTCCAAAAATGTAAGACCTCCTAAATCCTTGCTTATTTTCCTTACGCTCGCACTTTGTTTAAATATAAACATATAAAGGGTAAAATTGTTTTGGAAAGAGAGGAAGAAATCATAGAAGGTATGCTCACTTGGTTTGCTGGGTACCACCGTTGTCACTTGGCCTTTATAAAAGGTTTTTCAATTATTTGTAGCGCTCGTTGTTAACGGTGACCGCCTCAAACTTTTCGTTGTCAAAAAAGTACGGACCAATTACGATGCCGCCGGCCCAAAATCCATGCAAAACGCTAACTTTTTGATAATGCATTATCACCTGGTATACCTCGCGTAGGTTGGTGTCGTCCCATTTTACTTGTTAACACAGCCATTCATCCAAAAATGCGCCTCGTCACTAAAGATGATTTTTCTGACAAAATTGGGATCTTCTACCAAACGATTCAAAGCCCAGTCACCGAAAAAACGGCGTTGTCTACGGTCATGAACTTTAAGCTCCTGGTTCAGTTGGATCTTGTACGGGTGTAGGCCCAAGTCCCGACACAAAATTCTTCAAGGTGAAGTGTGCAAAATTCCGAGTACTTGAGTACGGCGAAGAATAGACTGCCTCCGGTTCTGCTGCGTCTTGCGTTCGACAGGCATTAATTAGAAGTACCAGCGTAAGTCTATTTATATAGCGTCTCCACAAACTAAGTTTGTAAGTGCTTTATTTTTTTGGAACTATGTTAACTTAATAACAGAAAACGCCCGAGTTTAAACAATTATAAATAAATCGTGGGACACCTTGATATTTGAAATATTTACATTTAAATTTAAGCTGTTCTTCTTTTTTATGACTATTTCAAAAATTAGAAAAACAACTTATCCTATGTAAACCCAAACTAAGCAATAGTTTGTCATATTTTATTGCATTCGATTTGTTTCAAACTGCTTTTTCTAAATCTAAATCAGTATACGAGTGTGTAGAATTAAAAATATTTATTCCATCAGCTTCAAATGTCGTTTACGTCAGCCTACTCTTTCCTGTAATTTTCATTCTGATCTTCTCCACCAAACGACCTTGTCAACTGTCTGAAATTTAATCTTCTTTGCTGCATTTGCATATGTTTAACACTCTTCTTATAAGTTCACCGGTTGTTTCTTAGGCTTCTTAAGCATCGAGTCGGAAATAAAAAACAAAACAACAGCTCCAGTCAAACAGGCTTTTGTTGAAAAGCATAAGTTTTCTCATGTTAAACATTTTCTTTTGTTACCTGACCTGATGTCTGTCTGAAAGTCTGTAATATACTTTGAATACTTAACACAAAGGAGTCTTGACAAAAGAAAAATTAAATTTATAATAAATAAAAACCAACGCAAAACCAATTTTTCAAAATTTATTTTTATTTAGTATTTTTTCTGTCTGCGCATAGCTTATCTACATAATCTCTTCAATTTAAATTGGTTAAATCTATGAGCTTTCCAACTTGAATCATTTTTCTTAATTGAATGGAAGCCGATCTATTCCGCGATGGTGGTGGCGATGATGATGATGGTAAATATTTTAGCATGTTGCATCTGCTTTGGGAATTCTTCTTGGATTCATACTCAATTACATTCATGTAACGTTCGACTGACTTTGCGGTATTCTTCTTTTTTTTTCTCTGCTGCTCAAGACCGCAACAATCTTTTGAGGTAGCGTTGGTAGATAAAATTACCTTTACGCTTTACCTACAAACTTTAAAAATACAACTTCTGTCCTCCGCCCGCTGCCGCTAACAGTCTGTCTGTCTGACTATGTTAGCTGTTCTGGCCATAATGCAAATTCAGGCACCCTACACCCAAGTAAATACAAATCAGCACACCCGTTTGGATTGGGCTTACAATAATTTATTTGTAACGTTTCAATGCCTTTTTTGAGTTCCTGTTCATTGTCCAATCAAACCTGATAATGATGATGATCATGATGATGATGACAATTTGACAAGAAAAACCTAGATATCGAACTTAAGATAGAAAACCTCAAGCAGTCCAGTCAACTATTATGACCCTTTGAGGTTTCAGAGTTCTATACATTCTAGGTACTTTTCTACCTTTTCTACCTGTATAGAGGTAGATAAGGTGCAGGCCTTTAAACACACATATTTTTCATATTTTATTATGGACACTTCTGTGGTTAAGGTTAAAGGATTTTATTATATTTGTTTGTGTATTTTGGTTCTTTCTTGGTTTAAAGTTCCTTGCAACATCTCATAGGTAGATAACATTTAATTTAAAAACCTTGAATCTTCTACTTAAAAAAAATATCTCCACCTAAACCTACCTTAACCCTTATAATAAATAGTATGAAAAATTCATTGCCACGTTTTGGGTATGTTTTATAAGACACGAAATGTTTATCTTTATTCTTTAAATTTAAACTTTTTGTATTAAGTTTTTTTTTTTTGATATCTTATCTCAAAAATATGAAACTTAACGTTTCCTAACCTAATATCTGTGAATCAATAAGGTCAAAATAGAATATAACATCGCTTAAAGTTACTTGATTTTGTGATAAACATTTATAAAGGGTTGTCTTTCTAGTAAGATGTTTCATTTTAAATAGGTTGATGTTTGGGTAGCTGTCACTTTTAAAGATGTCTTCTTTTGATATTTGGCAAGCGAAAACTACGCCTTTACTAGTCATGGAACGATAAATGCTTCAAAAACACATTGACATTTTATAAATTAAATTAAAAAATGGTGAAAATTTTACTCTTAAAGTTTGCTTAAATGAAGCTGGTGCATCTGTTGCGGTATTGGGCTGCTGAGATATGATTGGAAAATTTGTTTGGCCACAATTGGAACATATTAAATATATTTTTAATTTTTAACAAGGTGGTGCTACGTGCCCCACAAGTATCGAAACAATAGCAGTTTTGCAAGAAAAGTTACCTGACCATCTCATTTTCGGAAGAAGCGATCACAGTTAAACTTCGACATCTTGTGATTTGAGATTGACAACGTAAAAAATGGGGTCTAAATACATATTGCTCCTAAATTGGTTCAAAATCTTAAAGATAGAATTCGTGCAATTATAGAAAAAGTTAATGTGCTGCTACATCTGCAGCTATAGTTTCCATTTGGTTAGTTTTTCATTATTTGTTCAATAACATCTCTTATTTGAAAAACCCAGAAGTATGCTCTGAAGTTAAAACCCTAACCTCAAAATTTTTTGACCGGTTATTGAAATGGTTTGTCCACTATTTTTTCAAGTTTGTCCAGCATTTTTCCACGTTTGAATGTAAAATAAAATCGTTTTTCCAACCCCAGGACGAAATTGATTTTGGGAACTATGACGATTGTAAAAAAACAACCCCAGAACTAAAAAAAAAAATACTTAGGATTGAATCTTGTACATTCGTCTTTTCTAAAAGTCTTACAAAATATTAATAACAACATTTTGTGTGAGATAAAAGATGTTTGAAGTTAATATCTTTCTTTGTCGTCAAGATACTTGAGCCGAAAACAGTTTTTTAAATTGAAAAACGAGTTCTTCTAAAAAATAAATAAAAGTTAACTAAAATATTTTAAATATAATAAAATAAGTGATTTCAATATCTGTGTTTGTTTCCTAGATATTTTTGCTGAAAACGATTTTACGACTTTTAAGTACAGGGTGAGGCGTGGTTACTTTCTTATTTAAAAAATCATAACACAAAAAGTTTTAGCAATATTGATTTAATTATTTTTCTGTGTATTGAAGCACATTTAAAGATTTATTTTATTAGGTTTCAAAAACGACATCTCGAAAGTGGCCACCGTTCTCATTAATGCACTGAGATAGTCGGAATTTGAAATTGTTTTCCACTTTTTCTGTGCATATCTGTGCTACTGTCGGCAGAATATTATTTTTAAGATGACGAAAGGTCCTTAGACGATCAGTGTATATATATGTATAGGAAAAAATCACATGGGTCTAAATCTGGCGATCGTGCTGGCCACTGAAGATCGCATCTAAGAGAAATGAGCCGTTCGGGGAAGTGTTCACGCAAAATATTCATTGACCTTTTTGCCATGTCCATCCTGTTTGAAACCATACTTCCCCTACATTCATTTCTTCAAGTTTGAGCAAAAAAAAATACAAAATTATGCTGTCAAAACGTTCAGAATTGGCCATAACTGCTCTTTATCTTCAAAGAACCATGGGCCTAACACCAATTCTGGATATTGCACACCAAACAGTCACACGTTCTGTATAAACAGGCTGCTCATGAAGTTCTCTCGGGATAGTGGGGCTCCAATATCGCATGTTTTGTTTGTTCACACATCCTGAAATATGGAAATGTGCCCCGTCACTAAAGAAGACAAGGGGGTCCTGAGGCAGGTTTTCGAGGAAGGCTTCACATGCATTTTTTCGCGCAACATAATCGCGTGGATTTAGTTGCTGCACCACTGCCAATTTGAATGGTTGAAACTTAAATTCCTCATAAAGAATTCGTCTCACTGTGCGACTAGAAATCCCTAAAGCAGCAAAACGTTTTTGTGCAGATCGGTGCCCTTACCCTTTCGATGTTTTCTGGCATCCTGACGGTTCTGAAAAGTCCATTAAGTTTCTTCTGCACACTACCGGTATTCCTGAACGTGTCAACCCACCAACAAATCGATTTCCGATCGGGTACACGAGCTGTAGGTGTGATATTTAAATGGCTTCTGAAAGCACGCTGAATTGCGATGATCAAACGGCTGAATGAAAAGTAGGACTTCGCGGAGAACGCGTGTTCTTGCTTTGTTCACTGCATTGTTGACACTCAACTAATCATAACGAAAACCCTAGATAACGTGCTTTCGAACAAGCCATAAACCAACGCTCTACTATTAATAGCCGCTCAGTTTCGAAAGTATCAGATAAGGAAGTATCCACGCCCCACCCTGTATCATGTTTTCAAGATTTTTGTTTCTTAAAAGGTTCTGATTTGATTTTTCTAAGGAAATTTATTTAAACAATATTTTGATCATTTTGAAATCAATATCTTTATTGTTATTATGTTTTTAAAAATGTGTGTAGTATTTTTTGTTGATTTTATTTTTATAAAAATAACTCCTCGCTTAAAGTTTAAAACAACTTATTGTTAAGGGATTAAAAATGTACTAGTTAGCGATTTGCTAAGTATTTACCAATTAACGAAGGGACTCTAAAAACTTAAACCTTTCGTCAGCTTTTTATATCCATTTCTAGATTCAAATCCTTGTCCTTCAGATGTGGAACTTCAACGGCACTGTATCTTAAGCTTATTAAATTCTTATCTCGACAGCATTATACAATAGTGAAGTATTTAATGTTTCAACCCTTCTGATCTGGCTGTAGTTTACAAAACGTTCACTCCTCCAAAGCTTGAGTAGTAACTTGCATTAGCTGTTTAAATCTCTTGCATAGAATTCAAAAAAGGGCTTTGATAAGGTGATATGCTATTCCGCCACAATGTTTAATGCCTTTCGTTGTTTTACCAATATCGAATTAGTCGGTTGCATTTCACCTCTTAAACAATTTAGCCCTAATACTCGCACGACCAGAAATGCTATACAATTAACCCTTGTTCAATTTCGGACGTAGTGTCAAGTTTAGAGATTCTTTTTAACCGCACATCGAGAATGTGGAATGTGGCCAACTCTGTTTTTCCCTCTTATTTTGATATTCAGAAACTTTAAAAACAATGGTAATTCCTCTTTAATGTTTTCTATTTTCTTAACGCTCGCACTGTGTTTATATATAAAGGGTATTAATAACCCCTTGAATGCCTGTAAAATATAAAAACAAAAATACGAAATTTGCACGATACTTTAGCCAATTTTTATTTCCTAATATTTATAAAGTAAGATTGTTAAATTGAAAGGCTTGAAAAGATTCAATTCAATTTCAATTGTCAAGTCTTTACATTTCCTAATATTTTTGAAATTTCGAAATGAGAGATTTCATTCAAATCTTTTCGTTATCATTTCGACTCGTAAAAAATATAATAATAAAAATATATTTGATTTGTTTAATTTATTGTAAAATAGACCGACTACGCGACGTCTTTGTACTTCAAAACGAATTTTTAATTAAAACATCTATTTTTTTCTTTTTCATTCTAGGTAAGCATCGCACCCTAAATCATTATCATCCTCGTTTATATAATTGTTAAGCTGCGTAAAGCATCGATAGAATACGAATTCATTGGACTTTAAATGGAACATAAACTATAAACACAACAGTACAGCGCCAGCGCCTTTTCCTGGTATAGCAAGCGTAATGCCGATGCAATAAAAAATAAAGAATAAATTTAATATGCATACAATCTATAATTAGCCTTATCAAAACAAGTAATAAATAAGTAAGTGTCCGTCTAATAAAATGTCTAATTAACAATCGAGCTATAAAATATATGTTATAAGAAAATGAGGAAATCTGTGCCAGATTTCACTTTCAATTTAGAAAAAGAATAAAACACAAATTCACAGTGCACCAGGTCCAAGTCATAGTTCCACACAGATTCATAGAATCAACAGCACTGCAGCAGCAGGAACTGAAACTATGCGCTCCATGTTTGCATCAGTAGGTTAGGCAATGCTCAGAGACCATCATCAGCCATCTGACCCCATATAAAAATTGTTGGTCGCTTGACTTCGGAATTGGTTTGACTGAGCTGGTGGCGATGATGATGGTGAGATAGGTATACTCACTACTCAGTACTCACCTAATTCTACAAATTTGTATCTATATCTATGAGATGCCATAACAAATTGAGGAAACCATTAACAGTTGGTATGCTATGTCGGGCCCTACTCGGCACTATGGGGCGTATACCGGCTGCCAGCCGCCACCGCCGCTGCCGCTCCGCCGACGACGTACAAATGTGTCTATGCAATAACCTCTGACAAGCTATTTATTTTGTAAAGAGTTAATGACTTGCTAATGTTTTATTCTTTTTGTAAGTCCAATTGGAGATATGTAACGATAGTGTGGTTAAAATATTTGAAAAATGTTCGAATCATAAACACAAAAATTCAGTCGAAATTGGGTTTTCGATTCTTGACCCAGTAGCGGTGTTGGAAGTTCTCCCCCGCTACCTTATGAATTCAACTTTGAAGGTGTGAAAGGTAATAAATTGAATGGGCAATAAATATGATAGAATCTTAACGAGCTTAAGCTTAAATACAAGGTCTTGTGGGTGTTTACTTTTTTTGTTTACCTTTTGAGTACAAAAACAAATACAAGCACAGATTTTGTATTTAATTCCATAGATTTAAAAAAACTTAGTGAAATTTAAAACAAATATTTTAAGTTTGGTAAAAATGGAGAAACGGTTGAATCCGAAAAAACTAACGATGCATAACAACAAATGTGTGTCTTTTTTTTAATTTAACAATTAAAACTGTCTTGCTGTAGATACCTTTGCCTGCCTTAAAAAAATAATTCAAAACTATACAAAGTATTAAAAGTCTGATTGAATATAGGAACTGTGCCCATATACCGTACCCATACTTAACATGACTAGTGAATAATGCACGGTGTAATGAAAACTAAACCGACAAGCTGTTACTGTGCATAATTTAAACACACTTTATGAGCATTTAAAAATAGGTTTGGTATATAACTTGAAGCTTTAGGCAGATATTGTATACTGTTGTAGGTATATGATTGCATTTACTAATTTGACAGAGACAGAGGCTTGTTTATAGTTTATATAAATGCACTCTGTGTAGATACTCTCTGACATGAAATTTTGTATATTAAGAGTAATTAGAATCAAAAAGATCTGAAATTGATAGGTTTATTTAATGTGCTGCTGGTGAGAATGTTGATAATGATAATTAAATAAAAATAATATGTAAGATGTATAAATACATTGAAAATTAATTCTATTAGACAGTAAATTAGTTATAAAAACTAATCAATTTTAAGAAAAATCTCTTGTGTTGGATTTTGGTCCTGGTATTCTCATTTAGACACATCGATTAACGATTGAAAACACTATGTTAATACTTTATTGAACTACATTAACATGCATAATAAAATATTTTCACTTGAAATGCAAACTAACTCAAACATTTTTATATTTAATCGGAGTTGTTTGTCGAAAAAACGCAGTTTTTGTTTAAATACAAATTTTTTTTCTTTAGTGCCGTTTGTTTAGACGTTTTTATTCACAAGAGTTATAATTGAATAGTTAATGTCTGAAATTGTTTTACCAGATATGATAGTACCAGCCGAACTTCAAAAAGCCTCACACATAATTTGTACTAATCCTTGCAGAAATTTTAAAATTTTGCCTTTATCTGGTCCATATTCCTTCAGCATGGAGAAAAGTAAAAGTTGTTTTCATACTTAAAGCAGAAAAATGCTCACAAGTCAACTCTAAAGATCTACGACTTTTAAGTCTATCATCATTCATTCTAAAGAAATTCATTAAAGGCAAGTATTGATTCAAGACTTCTGTCAATGTTTAAACATGCCTACTGTAAATGTTAATCGGTCGAAATGGCTTTACACACTTTAGTAAGCACCATGGAATATTCTCTCCATCGAAGGTCTTTTAAAAAACTTGGACACATCTGCTCTAACATCTCTGAACGTAGAGGGTTCGCTTAGGGAGTTAATTAATTTAATGGTGACGTAACAAAATAGTTAACTTTAACCTATTCTACTCTTCTGTTAGAAGATTTACTAAAGTGCCTTAGACAAACAAATACTTTGGGCTGATCGGTGTAGACTGGGAGTCAACCCACAAAAACCCGATTTAGTCATAGTTTCGAGGAAATGCAAAATTATATATGTTAACCCTTCCTATATTAAAGGTATTCAATTAAAATTTTCATACGAGGCTTATTATCTGGGTCTTATTTCAGACAAAAAAACTAAATTGTAAAGGTAATATCCTAGAAAGATTAAAAAAAGCTGATGTAGCTCTCTTCTATTGAAAAAAGGCCATTGGTAATAAATAGGGCTTAAAACCCCGAACTATTCATTGGTTATACACATCGTATTAATTAGATATTAATTAATTAGGTAATTAGATTGATTTAAGTGTATGATGTGGAAGTATGGTGGACTATTTTACAAAAAGTTATAAACTGCGACAAACTAAATAAATTCAAACTTTCAGCTTGCCTATGTATAACATAACTAACAAAACTCGATATTCTTAGCAAACAAATATCTGTAAGCTCTGCTATTCTCCTCAAAGCTTCATCGCAGTGTGTTAACAACAACACCATCCCCCAACTGCAATTTGACAGAAACTTCCAGATTTGAATACCTGTCAGATCTTTCTTGTAGGATCTGGCATTACAAGTTAATCCACTTTTACACAGAGGGATCAACAAAATTAAAGGGCTTGATGGAAACGTGTACTCTGAAGGACTGAAATTAGGTTTCTCATCCCGCCTTGCCAATCAATGAAGCGTGTTTCAGGCGGAGCTTTTGGCGAAAAAAGAAGCCTTGTATTGGCTTAAAAAAACGTGATATCAACATCTGATATCTGTATCTTCTTACATAGTCAGGCCGCCATCAAATCTCTAAATTCTGTCTACAAACTCTATAACAGTCCATAACTGTCGATCATCTTTAATGGAGATGCCACAACAGTTTAATATTTACTTGTGCTGGGTGGGGCCATAAAGACATTCCAGAAAATTGTAAGGCAAATGAACTAGCCAGAAATGGTATGGTGGAACCCATTCTACCACGTTAAGGTAATGCTGGTAAACTATTGTTTATGTAAGACGCTTTAAAGAAGTAAAAAAAATATCTTCCCTACATTAGGTATAAATCACTCAAGTAGAAGCTTGTAATCTCTAAGAAGATCGCATCAGAGTTCGATAATCGGTTTCATAACCTGGCGCTGTCTATTATTTAAGCACTATTATACGCAGCTAGGCGTATTGTCAAATGTCTTTTGCAGAAGCTGGATGGATGAAGGAGAGAAGAAAATAATTCTTCAATTCCTCTGTACATGCCCTGCTTTAGCTCAAGAACGCAAGAAATACCTAGCAATTCTTCTGTAACGATCTAAACGATCGAAATCATTTCAACATAATCAGTCTTTCAAGTTTTCTAAGGGACTCAAACTGGTTTCATTGAGCTTAGAAGAATGCCTCAAGATTCATACATATATAACAATAGTATTTAAATCAAGCAAGTGTGTCCTACTCCATCTAGGGCAGCCACTTTTACCTGAATAAAAATATTCAAATAAAAAAAATAAGTTAAAACAAAGAAGATGTTGTTTATGTTTATATGATGCATGCCTTAGTACCGTTATTTTGGCCCATATATATTTTTGTCCTTAAGAGAGACTTTCTTTCAATTGCTTTTACCAAAATACTTTCCAACAACCCGACCATTGAATATCCGTAAACTCTGAATTCATCATTTCAGAGATAGAACAAAAATATTGAATTTTAGTAATTTTTTTTTAAAGAGACTTCTTGAAAAATTCAATTGTTCAATTCAAAACGAATAATGATAGAAATATGGATATTTTAAGCGTGTGCATAAAATGCTATTAATGATTGATTAAGTTCAAAAAAGCTACATTAATAGATTTAAAAAAAAAAACATTCAATTAAAACTAAATTGATTTTTCTCGAACATTTAAACTGAATACTTTTTAAAGTTCCTTAAATATATAAGCGAATTATTACAATAAAAAATTATGTTCAAATTTTCCATGGAACCAACTGGAAATTGTCAATGAGTGTAACAATGCCAGTATCTTTAAATTATATGCTGTTCCCCAAAAACTTTACCGCTAATTAAAATGAAATGAAAGACTAAATTCCAAGAACCTGCTCATGTATGCAAAGAGTTTCATTAAAAGTATTTCTTGTATTTAAGGATTTAAAAATGTTTTTGCAAATCAAGTATATTTTCAAAAATTTAAATGAATTTTGATTTCTCAAAACACCTTAATTTTTCAAAATTTTCATTTGAAAATCTTTAGACCGCTTTTGTTTTTAAATTAACTATTTATATATACGATTATTTAATTTCAGTTTTAAAATATTTAAGTATGCAGCTATTTAGAACTTATTAATATAAGTTTTACATTTCCATTTCGTAAAAATAGATGACTCGTTTTCGAGATACCGAATTTTGAAAAATATGTTTATAATAAAAAGTAAAAACAATGACATTTTTGATTATCAGATTTTATTGAGAGATTATAAGACCTTGTGCAAACAAAAAATATTGAAGGAGGTTCATTAGTTCTTTAGAAAACTTAAAAACCCTTCTGGGTTAAAGGTAAAGAGAAAGTTAAATAAAAATATTTCGGCTTGTTTTTCTCGAATTTTTTAAATTAAAATAAAATTGACGAGAATCGGCTTAAAACCTTAGTTTCGAAATTTCAACTCAATTGCTCCCATGGATTGGCCTGCAGTAGCAGAGACATTTAGAATGATTTTTCCATTTTTAATATTTACATTTTTGCTTTTGTTAGAAGTTGTATTATTTTTTAAAAACGATTCCTGATAAAATTAAAAATTACTTTAAGCTCGTGTGTTTCTTAAGAAATGTAAAGCACATATCGGTACATTTTTTGAAACAAAATCGTATTAATTTTAATTTTTAGCTGTATATCAATTCATGCAATATTTTTTGTTAATATTTCAATTAGAAAAATTAGTTTAGTTTCTGTTTGGTCAGCAAGTTCCTCTTCCATCTAGAAGTCAAATTTTAGAAGTGCTAAATTTCTTACTTCGATAATATTAAAACATTTGCATTTCTTTAGCGCCTCATGGACAAAAAATCAGTTCTTAACAAACTTAAAATGTTGGTTTTATGTTTTATAAAATACAGAATACAGACAAATCAAGCTTTTACGAATTCCACAGTAAACGGAAACTATTACGAAATCCGGTAAACCGTATCACGAAATCCGTTCGTAAAACAAAATTGAATGAGATTTTCCACTACTAAAGTATATAGCTTGTTTCGGGATTCGTAAAAGTTTTAGTGATGGGGCTAAATAATCCACTCTTTGGTGTAGATTTTAAGTTTCTACCCAAAGCTGTTTACTTTGAGTTTTTTGTAAAGAGACAATTCATCAGTCTCATAAAACCGGCTTATAATTTAAAATAAAACAAGAATTGTAAGATAAAAGCTGAAATTAAACGAACAGCAAAATATTATTGGCTGTATAGATGAAGAAAGTCTCGAAACAGCTTTAACAATTTTGCTTAAGAAATTTCCTTGCTATAAAATACTTAAATAAAACATTTTGAAAAGTGTGTTTGAAAGCTCTGAACTTCTTTTTTCAAAACTCTAAATACAAGATTGAACGTTACATTAAGAATATAAATACATTGCGCCCCTACCTTGTATTTTTCATTATATTCTATTAAAAAGTGTTATTTTATAGAGTTAAATTACCCAAAACTCAATCAAAAGGATCTACAGATAGGATAATTGTAGTAAAAATTAATTTTTATTGAAAATCGTATAAAGTGTCATAAAACATAAAATAGATGTAGAAAGTTGTATAAATTCACATTAAAAATAACTTCTATTTGTTTTTATATGTTGCGTGAGTACATAGGCATATTTTTACGCTCCGATGACGAAGAGCAACTTGTTATTAAAACAATAAAATATAGAATTCCAAAAAACATTAGAATCAGTTGTACGTATAAATGTACGTTAACAAACCAAACTCAAACAACGCAATTGCAATAAATATAGTTATTCGTTCTGAGATTCAAGGTCTTAAGCTTAATAATGCATAACGTCGTCGATTAAATGATGATGATTACAATTTGTTTGTATATATGATTTTTGTTTGTGTAAACTCAACAAACGACAACGATGCACGCCTTGATTGGTAACTTTTGTAATAATGAAGTCATCAAAATAATCATAAAACTTATTATTAATAATTACAAAATAAAAAACATTAAATGACTCTATTGTTTTTATATAAACAAAAATTGTGATTTAATTCAAAAGATGTATATTTTTCTTGTAAAAAAGTTCTTACTATTTCACTTAATTTTAAGAAAGTCATTGACATCAGAATCACTGTTTCTTAAGTAACTTATGACTGAAAAGTCATAAAGTGTTTATGAAACGAAATTAAATCTTCTACTTTTTAAAATCATCGAATACAAAACGAATAATTGGCCTCGCAAACATAAAATAGCACAACTTAAAATGGTAGGTATTAAAAACAAGCATTATATCAATTAGATAGGGTATCCTTAAATTGGCTTCTTAGTTTTTTATTAATCATCAAGTAAGTCACGATAGACTTAAACAGAAGCTAAGACTTAAAAGTTATAATTTGCGTCTTGCGGCACCGACAAGTTTCGCTTCGTACCTTATACCTACTTGGGTACCTACTCTTCAAGTTTTTCATTCTTCCGACTTCAATTTACCACCGTACCGTTTATGTTTTTATTTTTAAATTTGTTTTTTAAAGTTTTTTTATTTTTCAAGATTCATCGCACGCGACTGACTAAGATACGATATGGCGTTGGCCAAAAAAAACAGAAAAGCAGGTGAACGCTCGTGTTGAATAATTACAGACGCGCGCAAAAGATCGTTGTCGTAGACATCAAAATATATTTTTTGTTGTTTCCATCAGAAGAGGTCGTGTCAGACGATTGTACATTGTAGGTAGGTACGCGCAGATGAAAACTTCAAGATCAACAAATAATTCAATGTACGAGTACGTACGTAACGACCGAGATACATTTGTAAATTTATGTATCCAGAGAGATAAAAAGGAAGAATGTTTAAAAATGCATTTTATAGTTACCTACTGAGGCGGGACTGCACCTTTTAATGGACCTGCATAATGTGAAGTCATAAAACACAATGACGTCATACTTTTTATAAACACGATATGGCAGTACATAAATGTATAACCAAATACAATATTTTAATGAAATTTAACAGTTTTTAGATAGTTTTGTTTTTGTATAACTTTTTAATCCCACGTTCGATTAAAATTTTAATTTAAAGAAATAAAAGTTGTGGTTTAGCATGAAATTTATATCGAAGGTGATGCCAAACAAAAAAGAAAGAAAAGTTTTGTTAATTATATTTAATTAATTTTTATGTATTTTATGTGTTAGTTACTTGATTAATTGATAAACAAATTATCTTATTGCGTTTTGAATGGGATTCTAGGTTCTGAAGGTCCCTATAGCTTTTTTAATTGCCTTTGAAATTTGCTTAAACAACATCAACCATTCCAATTTAATTTTTTTTTCAAATCTATTCTCGATTTTTAAAAATTAATGTTCATACAGAAAACATGTTAAGTAAATTCAATAAAAAAAATATCGATTTAAATTTCAATATTCCAACAAAAAGTCTTTTACTTGTAAAGTAAATAAATTAACAATTTTTATACCAAGTATGAATGCAATAAAAAGTGTTCCAAATTTAAGGTTTAAGTAATTTATGGCTTTTTGTGTAGTAAATTTTGTGCAACCGTAAACATCAATTTTATAGCTGAGTTTAAAAAAAGAAATATGTGTAAGTTCGGTTTCCTTAGTTAAAAAAACTGACTGATTGAAGAGCCGTCAACATGTTAATACCGACAACTTTCTATATTGCCCCGAAATCAGTTTAGAGAAACCTTAAATTTTAAGAATGTTTGTGTACTTTTGCAATATTTTTTAGGACTTTTATTTAAATTCATTATCACATCAGGTTTTTGAGGTACGACTTTTTAAATTCGCACAAAATCACGTATATAAGGCTTTTTGAGGATATAAGTATTTGGTTTTCGAAATCCATTATCCCTTTCTTCAATATTCTGTTGAAATATTTACATTATTTCCTCTAATATTCAAAAAATGTTCATAATTTGTTAGATTTCACATGTTTTTCAAAAATCTGAATAAAAACGTTAAGCCAAGGAGTGCTTAAACGGTTTCAAACATAAAATGTCGAAACTGTTTAAAAGTAAGTTTTTATCTTGTAACTGTTGTCGAAACAACTCTATAATATCAAGTTTTTAAAATATAAAGGGTGAATTTTTAGAAGTTTAAGGAAAGTTTAAAAAAACACATACAATTCCGAAAAATGCATGAAATCTTTATTTGAATCGATAGTACGGTCCATATAATTTAATGGAAGATCATTTCATGCATATGTTGAGCTTGACTTAAATTTGTAACCATATCTGGGAATCCAGCGCAGATAATCAAACCTAAAGAAAAATAAAGTTCCATTCGAGCCTTAAAAAGATAATTAGGATCAGAGATGTAAGTTTAGGGATTTATAAAGCCAACCTCATTGTGGAAACCGGAATAAGTTCAAGCTAAATAAAAAGACTTGTAACGACCATATTCGACGAACCAAATTTTTGCATGACCAGAAATTAAGGCAAAAAATACTACAATGTCCAAAAAGTAGTAAATATTTCTGGTCATTCGTAAAAAACGTACGAGACACCACGTCATCCTCGGTTCCAATGCTCGTCCACAATGACATTCCCTATGTTAGCTCGATTAATAAAGTCAATTTGCTGGCAGCACAGTTTGGTGTTAATTCGACGCTACCAGAGAGTCCTCCTGTTCTTGTGAGCGTGAACGATTTTATGGAACAAATATTTTGTTTGCACTCGTTCAGTTGCAAGAGTACTGAAAGAACTTGACATACACAAATCAGCTTACCCGGATAGTATTCTCCCTATTCTTCTAAAGAGGTGTTCTTCAACGCTAGCAAAACCACTGCGCAAGCTTTTCCTACTTTTCTACTTCACAGGCCTGTTTCTGAGCGGATGGAAAAGAGCATTTGTTTAAGAAATACCTTGAAGAACGGAAGCTTCTTAATGACCGCCAGTATGGCTTTCGTAGCAATAGGTCCACTGGAGATCTCATAGTTTATCTAACCGAACAGTGGAACAAATGTTTACATCTATTTAGAGAAAGTAAGATTATTGCACTTGATATTTCAAAAATTCGTGTTTTTGGTATTGACGGATCCCTTCTTCGTTGTATTAGAAATTACCCTTCTGACCGTTGATACATAAATGCTGGTGTTCCCCAGTGCTCGGTTTTGTCTCCGACTCTCTTCCTCATATTCATAAACAATCTCTTGTCTGCCATTTCTAATCCATTAAACTGTTTAGCTGACGACTGTACCCTCAGCTTTAATATTCGTTTCACATCCTTGTCCTTCGGATGTGGAACTTCAGCGGCAGCGTATGATAAGCTCATTAAATTCTGATCTTGACAGCATTGTCCAATGTCCATGTCTCCTGTCGTTAAAGTGTAACCTACCCGCAATGCCGCTATCCATAAGCGCTACTTGCATCCAGGAAACTAATCAACTTTCTGTACTCAGTATGTTGCCAAAAATGCTGCAAGGTGCTAAGAATTTCTTCCCGATGATGCAAGAAATGTTTCACACTTTCTGATCTGGGTCTAATATACAAAGCCTTCATTCGTCCAAAACTTGAATATAACTCGCATATTTGGGCAGGTGCCCCTAAAACAAGTTTAAGTATTTTAAACAGTATCCAAAAAAAGCTTTGAAAATTATATTCGATAGAACTATAACCGAAACAGTTACGTCACTCTTACACCGCCGCAATGTTTCATGCCTTTCGTTGTTCTACCGATATTTCTATAAATAGTGCTCTGTCGAATTAGCCAGTTACATTCCGCCCCTCAAACAATTCACCCGTAATCCTTGCACTTCAAGGAATGCACATCAGTTTATCCTTGAGCTCAATTTTGGACGTACGCTCGAGTATAGAGATTCTTTTTTTAACCGCACATCGAGAATGTGGACTGCTTTACCCAGCCTGTTTTTCCCTATCATTTTGATAACAAAACTTTAAGACCAATGTGCATCGGTATCTCCTCTTTAATTCACCTCTTTAATCCTTCCCTATTTTCCTAAAGCTCGCACTGTGTTTAAATTTTAAACATGTTAAGGGTATTAACAACCCCTTGAGTGCCCATTAGTCACAAAAAAAACCTTATAAAATTTAAAGGCGATATTCGAATTTAGGATAGAAGAAAAAATTCCACACTGAATTGGTTAAGTTTTCCGAAAATCTCGACAAAACAGTTTATGCTTCAGTTATTTATATTTATTACATATTTTTCGAAGTTCTTTGAATGACAAGTCAAGCATCCCTGCTTTTTATAACTCAATTATTTTTAGTGGTTCCAAAAACTCCAACCACACTTCCGTCATGGTACTGCGCATACTTCCGTTCAATTCATACATTTTGTTTTAACAAAAATTGTTAAAGCTTTTCTTAAGAGAACCAAGATTAATTGGATTCAAATTCAACCAATTCTGTAGGAAGTTCACGTAATTAACAAACTTCTAAATAGGGCAGTGTTTTTTTTTTCAAACAATCATAAATGCAGTATTCTAATTAAAACCCTACAAAACGCTTATATAGCTACTGTCCCTTTATATCGCTGACGGCTACCTACGACTTCGCCTGCAACGAAAACGACGATACACGATGTGGTGGTCTAAATAAAGAAATTTCAGTAGAAATTTACAACACGACTTGACAATAACTTAAGCTAGACACTTCATCAGTATAAATTTATGTTAAATATACTTTAGCTGTCTATGAGATAGCTTTCCCCTGAGCACTCTCAAGAACTATATAGTATGCACATCTCAATTACAAACCTACGCACATCCGCGTCTCTCCAGTTTCCACCCATCAATGTGTGAAGACGGCTAACGTGACGGCAACGACGACTACGACGACAACGACTTTAACTTCGACGGATGAAGCTGGGGTGACTTGAGTGACAACAATGACATCATAACAGCACTCACGTATCTATAAGTACGAGTATACCTGGTATAACAACCGCTCGGTGTAACAATAACATTATTTTCGAATGACCTTCGCGTTTTTCAAATGGAAAATTTCTATTTACATGAATCTTCTTTTGCGTTTAAGACCAAACTGTCGTTCAGTCGCGTCCGTCGCGATCTCGGTCTTAGTCTCGGTGGCTCGTCTTCTTTGTAAACATTGCAGAGTAAGTGCTGCATGCATATCATAGCGAGTCTGTTATCTTTTGTGGGTCTTTATAATAGCGAGGTCTCTAACACTTAATATTCATATAAGCGTGTTAAGTGCGTTGCTTGTGCGCACTCAATCCGCTGCCATTCTCAGTTCCCCCTGCACCGCTTTCCAGGAACAAAAAGGTACAAAACTTTTTTAATGTTTTTGTCTATATGCATTTGCATATTTAGTAAAACTTCGTTGTGAAAAGAAGTTTTTTTGTTTTGACAACGACAAAACAAATGTCAAATATTCTTTTTTATTCTACACATCCAAAGGTAGAAAGCAAATAAAACAGTTCCTATAGAAGCTCCTATACCTGAAGTCAAGTGACAG